>NC_056444.1:14437840-14674293 GCF_018296145.1 Oncorhynchus tshawytscha
GTCAGAACACAAAAACTAGACAGTTCTAGGACACTGAAGACACAGACGTCGCTGGATTCCAATTGAACAGGTGGTTCTAAATATATAACATTCATAGCTGTATGATACAGAATGTGACCTACACACTTCCTTAAACATAAAATAAGTAAAGGAGTCATTTTGTGTGGAAGTCCAAAACTTGTTTTTACGTCGAAGATACAAAGCACATCAGTAACATCTCCCCGTTGTTGAAAGGGTTCGACACATTGCTGTTTAAATGGACCAATTTCTTATTTAGACATTCACAGATTTTCAACATTTTGATTATCGCTGATGTCATATTTTGGGTAAAAAAAAATTGGGTAAATGTTCCTAAAACTGATAGTAACAACAAAAAACTAAAATATAAACGCAACATGTAAAGTGTTGGATGTTTCATGAGCATCACTGTTAGTCAACATTTATTCTTTGCCAAGATAATCCATCCACCTGACAGTGTGGCATATCAAGAAGCTGATTGAACAGCTTGGTTATTACACAGGTGCACCTTGTGCTGGGGATAATAAAAGGCAACTCGAAAATGTGCAGTTTGTTCACACAACAATGCCACAGGTCTCTGAGGGAGCGGGCAATTGGCATGCTGATTGCAGGAATGTCCACTGGAGCTGTTAGGAAATTTAATGTACAGTACCAGTCAAAAGGTTGGACTCACCTACTCATTCAAGGGTTTCTTTATTTTTACTATTTTCTACATTGTAGAATAATAAAGACATCAAAATGATTAAAAAACACATGGAATCATGTAGTAACCACAAGTGTTAAATCAAAATATATATTTTATTCTTCAAAAGTTGCCACCCTTGCTTTCTCTCAAACAGCTTCACCTGGAATCCTTTTCCAACAGTCTTGTAGGCATTCCCACATATGCTGAGAACTTGTAGGCCACTTTCCCTTCACCTCTGCGATCCAACTCATCCCAAACCATCTTGATACAATACATTAGATTCAAAGGTACCAAAAAGTACAGTAAAAATTACTTCCATCTCTGGAAATGTGGACCAAAAAAAAAAAAAAGTTAAATAAAAAACCGTGGGGGATTGTGTCTGGGGATTGTGTAGGCCAGGTCATCTGATGCAGCACTCCATCACTCTCCTACTTGATCAAATAGCTCTTACACAGCCTGGAGGTGTGTTGGGTCATTGTCCTGTTGAAAAACAAATGACAGTGGGACTAAGCCCAAACCAGATGGGATGGCATATAGCTGTAGAATGCTGTGGAAGCCATGCTGGTTAAGTGTGACTGATTTATTTATTCATGACATTGTCAACAGCAAAGCACCCACACACCATCACATCTCCTCCTCCATGCTTCACGGTGGGAACCACACATGCGGAGATAATCTGTTCATCTACTCCTCGTCTCACAAAGACATGACGCTCGGAACCAAATACTCAAATTTGGACTCATCAGACCCAAGGACAGATATCCACCGGTCTAATGTCCATTGCTCGTGTTTCTTGGCCCAAGCAAGTCTCTTCTTCTTATTGGTGTCCTTTAGTAGTGGTTTCCTTGCAGCAATTCGACCATGAACGCCTGATTCACGCAGTCTCCTCTGAACCGATGATGTTGAGATGTGTCTGTTACTTGAACTTTGTGAAGCATTTATTTGGGCTGCAATTTCTAAGGCTGGTAACTCTACTGAACTTATGCATCAGAAGTAACTCTGGATCTTCCATTCTTGTGGTGGTCCTTAAAGTAATGATGGACTGTTGTTTCTCTTTGCATATTTAAGCTGTTCTTGACATAATATGGACTTCGTCTTTTACCCAATAGGGCTATCTTCTGTATACCACCCCTACCTTGTCACAACACAACTGATTGGTTCAAACACATTAAAACCTGTTATGGCTAGGGATTCCGCAAGCGGAACATTTCGACAACATCCGGTGAAATTGCAGAGTGCAAAATATTTTTTTTTAAATTAGAAATATATAACTTTCATGCATTCACAAGTGCAATACCACAAAAAGCTTAAGACTCCATAATGTTTCATCATTAGATGCTACAAGGCTCCTTTAAGACTCCATAATGTTTCATCATTAGATACTACAGTCCTCCTTTAAGACTCCATCATGTTTAGAATGTGTCTGGAAGCGCTACTCTATCTATTCTACTCTCATCCTTTCGGTTTTAATGATATTTAAAAAATAATAATGTTACAATAGGTAAAAACTAACTTTAATAACTAGGGTTAATACCTGCCTGGCGCACCAACAAAATATTTCTTTAGCCCCCTCTAACAATACCGCTACAGAATTAGCATAGTAGGCCATGTACCTTAACCTGTAGTGACACCCAGCCCGTGAACGGGACCGTTATCATCATCTGACACTAATTAGCATAATGCAACGGGCATAAATCTTCCTAGAAAATCTTCCTATTCATGAAAATCACAAGTGAAATCTATTGGAACACAGCTTAGCCTTTTGTTAATCACCCTGTCATCTCAGATTTTCAAAATATGCTTTACAGCCAACGCTAGACAAGCATCTGTGTAAGTTTATCATAGCCTAGCATAGCATTATGCCTTGCTAGCAGCAGGCAAACTTGTCACGGAAATCAGAAAAGCAATCAAATTAAATCGTTTACCTTTGATGAACTTCAAATGTTTTCACTCACGAGACTCCCAGGTAGACAGCCAAAGTTCATTTTTTCCCAAAATATTATTTTTGTAGGCGAAATAGCTCTGTTTGTTCTTCACGTTTGGCTGAGAAATCGCCCGGAAATTGCGGTCACAACTCCAAAAAATATTCCAAATTAGCTCCAAAATATCGACAAAAACATGGCAAACGTTGTTTAGAATCAATCCTCAAGGTGTTTTTCTAATATCTATTTGATAATATATCCGTCGGGAAAAAGTAATGGCTATTGCACAAGAATTAGCCACCATGTGACCACTTAAATGTGCCCCCATACGGCTATTCTTCAAAAAATGCAAAACTACATCACAATGCTGTAGATTTACGTAGAAAGCTCTCATGGTACATTCAAAGCCATATAGGAGTCAACATCAGGGGCACTTCTTGGATTTTTCTCATTTCGCTGCACAGATACAACAATATCTTTACAGTTTTGGAAACGTTAGAGTGTTTTCTATCCAAAGCTGTCAATTATATGCATATTCTAGCATCTTTTCCTGACAAAATATCCCGTTTAAAACGGGGACGTTTTTTTCCCAAAAATGAAAATACTGCCCCCTAACACCAAGAGGTTTTAAGGTAATCAGAAATATTTAGGACTAACTTATTCCTTGACACCCATTCTGAAACTAACTGCAGCTCTATGTTAAGTGTTGCAGTCATTTCAGTCGCTGTAGTAGCTGACGTGTACGGTGTTGAGTCATCCGCATACATAGACTCACTGGCTTTACTCAAATGTCATTGGCATGTTGTTGGTGAAGATTGAAAAAAGTAGGTGCCAAACAGCTGCCCTGGGGAATTCCTGATTCAAACTTGATTTTGTAGCTCTGGGGCAGGTAGCAGGGTTAGAGCGGTTTCAGCCAGTAACCGAAAGATTGCTGGATCGAATCCCTGAGCTGACAAGGTAAAAAACTCTGTCGTTCTGCCCCTGAACAAGGCAGTCCTAGGCAATCATTGAAAAAAAGAATTTGTTTATAACTGACTTGCCTAGTTAAATAAAGGTTACATTTTAAAAGAAAAACTCTTTATCCACAATATAGCAGGGGGTGTAAAGCCATTTTTATCATCAATGTCTCTCAGCCAATCAGTCATTTGTAAGTGCTGTGCTTGTTGAATGAACTTCCCTATAAGCTAAAAGTCTATATTTGTTTACTGTAAAATAGCATTGTATCTGGTCAAATATTTTTTTCCCAAAATTGTAAGGGTTGGTAACAGGCTGATTGGTCAGCTATTTAAGCCAGTAAAGGGAGCTTTACTATTCTTGGGTAGTGGAATGACTTTAGCTTCCCTCCAGGCCTGAGGGCACACACTTTCTAGTAGGCTTAAATTAAAGACAAGGCAAATAGGAATGGCAATATCGGCCGCTATTATCCTCAATTTTCCATCCACGTTGTCAGACACCAGTGACTTGTCATTGTTGATTTTATTTGCGCAAAATTTCATTGAAGATGCTCCAAAGATTTTTACTGTCATTCTTCATGTCATTTATCTTTGTTTCATTGTGTACTTTATTCTTTTTATTCAGTTTAGTCAAATGATTTCTCAATTTGCAATACATTTGCAATAGGTTTGCCAATCAGTTATTCAGCCAGACCTATTTGCCATCTCTTTTGCCTCCCTCTTCATCATACCATTTTTAAATTCCTCATCAATTCACGTGGATTTAACAGTTTTTACAGTCATTTTCTTAATGGGTGCTGCTTATTAGTAACTGGGATAAGCAGTTTCAAATGTGTCAAGGGCAGCGTCTGGTTGCTCATCAATACACACCACAGACCAACAAATATTATTTACATCAATAACATAGGAATCACTACAAAAAATGTATGACCTCTTATACACAATATTAGTCCCAGCCTTTGGAACTGTGGTTTTCCTAGACATGGCTACTATATTGTGATCACTACATCTGATGGATCTGGATACTGCTTTAAAACCCATTTCTGCAGCATTAGTAAAGATATGATCAAACCATGTTGATGATTTCATTCCTCTACTGTTTGTCACTACCCTGGTAGGTTGATTGATAACCTGAACAAGGTTGCCAGCACTGGTTACAGTTTGAAACTTTTGCTTGAGTGGGCAGCCTGATCACAAGTTAATTAATTACCAAAGTCTTGAGTTTAGTTTGCCTGTTCTACAGTCTTGTAAAGATAGGGGCGTTGACTGGGACAGGCAATGTAACATCCATAATGTTTTAAGGAAAAGTTTTTGTAAAACAAGCACCTTACATTGGATCATCTTGAAACTTTCTCTCCAAAGCTAACTTTCATCAAGGTTTTATATGGTCTATTGGTTTCTCTCTTTTCATTGGCAGAATCCTTTTTCAGTGTTATGATATTCATAACATCCATATACACCAGTCTATCTTCCTGTCAACTAACAGAACTCTGCTGGTTGTCCTGGTAACAGATACCAGTGGGCAGATCTATTGTATTTGTTCAAACTAAACTACAGCACTTGGGCACTTTGATTTGTTCAAACTCTGACTCCTTTGATGTGTCAAATTGATCCTCTCTTCTCACAGTTCCACTCAGCCCCGTTGTTTTCCTGCAGTCCACCAGCAGCACAGACAACCTCTTCATACCCAGCAGTAAGGTGCTACCGGGAGAGGCACGATACAGGGACTCCGGGAGGGAGGAAGGGCTAGTGTTGTCCTGGTAACCATAAAGAGGGGACACAGACGCACATCATTATGGATGCTGATGTCACTGTTGTCATAAAGTGCTTTACAGAAACCCAGCCCCTAAGCAAGAGAAAGCTGTTTGCTAGTCCAGACCAAGCTGTACCATCTGGTGTTCTGATCTGGAGAGACTCTTCTCTGCCTCGTCAGCATCAGGATGTTGTTGAAGCTCCCCAGAGGATCCACCATAGTCATGTCTCTCTCCTGTGTTAATGAGAACATCAAAATGAGTAGTAAACTTATAACCGTCTAATAAAATCATAGGGTCTTACAAGAGGCATGAATATGTCCCTTTGATATTTTAAGTAGAGATTATGCTTCAATATTGAATTTTAAAAGCCTGTTATACTAGATGAGGGGAACTTTAATGTAGACCACATGGAGAATTCAATACATCTAATTGAAAAGTCCCTAAAATATATGAACCAATGGCAGATTGCTTTAACAATTCCTACAGTACTGAACAACATATTCAAGTGTAGAACTTCAGTAGAATGCCACTTTAAAACCACACATTAGTTCAACAACGGCATAGTTTGTGTCCCTGTTGAAGACAGTACTCACTGGTGTTAATCTGATATTCTGTCTCCTCTTTCACTCCAAAACGTCTTCCTCCTTCACCTTTATTGAGATAGCATCCTCTTCCTCTCTAAACGGTTCTTTCTTCACTATAACAGTCTCCTCTTCCTCCTTTTTCATTCTAAAAGGTTCTTTCTCTTCTTTCACTGTAACCTCATCCTCTTCTTCAATGTTCAGCGCCAGAACTTCTTTCTCCAAACAGCAGACCTCCTCTTCTATAGCAGGGATGAGTACTTTAATGAACTCATGGTCAGGGATGTTAGCTAGCTAGTTAGCATTAGCGACTAGCCTAGTGCTAGGCTCAGCATAAATCTTTAACAAGTTTGCAAATTAGGTTACAGTTAACCAGTTAATACGTCAACAGAACTGTGTTGAAAACACTGAGATTAGATAATGTACATTAAGATGGTCTAAAGCGTCAATCTTTCACTTTTATGTTGGCTAGCAAGCTACCGACGTGGTTGAAAGAGTTTGCGCCTTGTTGTTCCTGAAGAAGCGTCCGTCCAGTCGATAGGTTTGGACTACTACATGATATTAACATTTTCCCTATACCCATCATGAGGTAGCTACAACCTAGTCTATGAATGAAAGTTTACAAAGTAGGTGCACACAGGTGGAGAGAAAATTTGAGGTGACAGACAGTGACACATTCAATACCACCTTGCACACTCTCACCTGCTGATCTAGGATGTAATCATTAGTCCAGCAGTTGCAAACGAGAGTTTCTTTTGAACAAATTCAGGTATGTTTATCCCCGTTAAGTTCCGTTTAAGAAATGTTTATCAACAGAATCGTCGGAATGAAAAACATTTCTTAAACAGAACTTTCATTACAGCCAACTGCTGGACTGTGTCAACACAGTTCACTTTCATTTCAGCCACGTTCTCTCCTCCTCGCTGTTCTCCAGGCTACACCATGGTGCTACCCTACAGAATGCTGCTGAGGCTACTGTAGACCTTCATGTCTTCATCAATTATTTGGTGATGTGATTATATTTCTGCCCCCCCTTCCTTTAAAAAATAGTTTGCCCGACAGCCAATTCTGTCGAATCAAAAGAATTTGCAAAAAACAGTCCGATTTCGACAGAAATATGGCTGAGACGCAAAGAAAGTTCAAGGAGAGGGGCTACAAGAATGATCAGATTAATATTGCCATTGAGAAAATTCAAAACAAAACGAGACATGACCTTTTTCAAGGTCAGTCTCGCAAAAAGACGCATTATTGCGTTCTAACTACCCGCTATTCAAAGTGCTCTGAACAAATTAAGGGAATTGTTCACAAACATTGGCACATCTTAAAATCCGATGATAGTCTCGGTAATGTGTTTTCGGACCTTCCCTTGGTCGTATTCTCGCGGGGCAGAAATCTCAGAGACCAATTGGTAAACTCTGATTTACCACCCCAAGATATTCCTGAACAACGTCTATTTGCGCCCCTACTGGATGGAAATTACAAATGTAATGGCTGTGCTCAATGCAATGGCACTTGTAAATGTAGATCCTTCAAACACCCACAAACAGGAAAATCGATCCCAATAAAAGGTGTTATTACGTGCTCCACTAAGGCAGTTATTTATCTTATAACTTGTCCTTTTGGTAAAAATTATGTAGGTAAAACAAAGCGCGAATTAAAAGTACGTATCTCAGAGCATCGTAGCACCATTAGGTGTAAAAACTTTACTTATCCAGTTGCGGCCCACTTCTTGGAGGCAGGCCACTCGATTTCGTCTCTGCGTTATATTGGCATCGAACATGTCACCCTCCCTAGGAGAGGGGGTGACCTTGATCATTTATTGTTGAAACGAGAGACTGCCTGGATCTTTAATTTAAAGACCCTTGCGCCCTTCGGACTCAACGTAGAATTTGATCTGAAGCCATTCTTGTGATTATTGTGACTTTGCCATTGTAATTGTGTGTAAACTTGTATAGTCAAATTAATCTATGATCGTATGCTATTCTTTGTATGACATTTTAAAATTTGATTATTAACCAATGATATTAGGCCACTGGCCATGATTACAGACACCTGTGTCTTTTGACACTATATAAACGAGTCATACCGCAGTGTTTGTGATTATACCCTGATGAAGACAGCTTGGCTGTCGAAACGTTGGTATTACATTTTTGCATCTGAGCTCCAAGAGTGTGCGGCTCTCTTTTATTTTCAACAATCAGTGTATATATCTGCCATTTAGCAGACACTTTTATCCAAAGGGATTTGCAGTCATGTGTGCAAACACTTAACATATGGATGGTCCCAGGAATCAAACCCACTACCCTGGTTTTACAAGCACTATACTCCACCAACTGAGCTACAGGACCACAAGGAATGATCAAGGAATGACGCAGATAAACACACACAGCCCGAGTTTGAAAAATATAATTGAATCAAAGACCGTAACTTTGAAACTGACATACTCCATATTAGATGTAGTCCGATTCATCTGAATGGCCGATTAATTAGGGCCGATCTCAGGTTTTTATAACAATCCGAAATCTGTATTTTTGGGCGGCGATTTTGCAGATTTATATGTATATATTTTTTTTTACACCTTTATTTAATCTTTATTTAACTAGGCACGTCAGTTAAGAACACATTCTTATTTTCAATGACGGCCTAGGAACGGTGGGTTAACTGCCTTGTCCAGGGGCAGAACGCTAGAATTTCACCTTGTCAGCTCGGGGGATCCAAACTTGCCACCTTACAGTTAACTCTTCCAACGCTCTAACCACCTGCCTCATTACACTCCACGAGGATCCTGCCTGTTACGCGAAAGCAGTAGAAGCCAAGTTAAGTTAATAGCTTGCATTAGACTTCTTATAAAAACAATCAATCAATCATAATCACTAGTTATAACTACACATGGGTGATGATATTACTAGTTTATCTAGCATGTCCTGTCGATGCGATGCGTATCGTTGCTCCAATGTGTACCTAACCATAAGCTAAAAGCAATCCAGGTTAGCAGGCAATATTAACCAGGTGAAATTGTGTCACTTCGCTTGCGTTCATTGCACTCAGAGTCAGGGTAGATGCAACAGTTTGGGCAGCCTGGCTCATTGCGAACTAATTTGCCAGGACTTTACGTAATTATGACATAACATTGAAGGTTGTGCAATGTAACAAGTATATTTAGACTTAGGGATGCCACCCGTTTAGATAAAATACCAAACGGTTCCGTATTTCACTGAAATAATAAACGTTTTGTTTTCGAAATGATAGTTTCCGTATTCGACCATATTAATGACCAAAGGCTCGTATTTCTGTGTGTTATGTTATAATTAAGTCTATGATCTGATAGAGCAGTCTGACTGAGCGATTGTAGGCAGCAGCAGGCTCGTAAGCATTCATCACTTGCTCTGACACTTGGAGTAGTTATTCCCCTTGCTCTGCAAGGGCCTGCAGCTTTTGTGGAGCGATGGGTAACGCTGCTTCGAGTGTGGCTGTTGTCGATGTGTCGATGTGTTGGAGGCGAGGAGAGGGACGGAAGCTATACTGTTACACTGGCAATACTATAGTGCTGATAAGAACATCCAATAGTCAAAGGTATATGAAATACAAATGGTATAGAGAGAAATAGTTCTATAAATACTACACTGCTCAAAACAATAAAGGGAACACTAAAATAACACATCCTAGATCTGAATGAATGAAATATTCTTATTAAATACGTTTTTCTTTACATAGTTGAATGTGCTGACAACAAAACCACACAAAAATTATCAATGGAAATCAAATGTATCAACCCATGGAGGTCTGGATTTGGAGTCAAACTCAAAATTAAAGTGGAAAACCACACTACAGGCTGATCCAACTTTGATGTAATGTCCTTAAAACAAGTCAAAATGAGGCTCAGGCTCCTCCCAGACCTGTACTAAAGCATCCGCCACCTCCTGGACAGTCTGTGGTGCAACGTGACGTTGGTGGATGGAGCGAGACATGATGTCCCAGATGTGCTCAATTGGATTCAGGTCTGGGGAACGGGCGGGCCAGTCCATAGCATCAATGCCTTCCTCTTGCAGGAACTGCTGACACACTCCAGCCACATGAGGTCTAGCATTGTCTTGCATTAGGAGGAACCCAGGGCCAACCGCACCAGCATATGGTCTCACAAGGGGTCTGAGGATCTCATCTCAGTACCAAATGGCAGTCAGGCTACCTCTGGCGAGCACATGGAGGGCTGTGCGGCCCCCCAAAGAAATGCCACCCTACACCATGACTGACCCACCGCCAAACCGGTCATGCTGGAGGATGTTGCAGGCAGCAGAACGTTCTCCACGGCGTCTCCAGACTCTGTCACGTCTGTCACATGTGCTCAGTGTGAACCTGCTTTAATCTGTGAAGAGCACAGGGCGCTAGTGGCAAATTTGCCAATCTTGGTGTTCTCTGGCAAATGCCTAACGTCCTGCACGGTGTTGGGCTGTAAGCACAACCCCCACCTGTGGACGTCGGGCCCTCATGCCACCCTCACGGAGTCTGTTTCTGACCGTTTGAGCAGACACATGCACATTTGTGGCCTGCTGGAGGTCATTTTGCAGGGCTCTGGCAGTGCTCCTCCTGCTCCTCCTTGCACAAAGGCGGAGGTAGCGGTCCTGCTGCTGGGTTGTTGCCCTCCTACGGCCTCCTCCACATCTCCTGATGTACTGGCCTGTCTCCTGGTAGCGCCTCCATGCTCTGGACACTACGCTGACAGACACAGCAAACCTTCTTGCCACAGCTCGCATTGATGTGCCATCCTGGATGAGCTGCACTACCTGAGCCACCTGTGTGGGTTGTAGACTCTGTCTCATGCTACCACTAGAGTGAAAGCACCACCAGCATTCAAAGTGACCAAAACATCAGCCAGGAAGCATAGGAACTGAGAAGTGGTCTGTGGTCCCCACCTGAAGAACCACTCCTTTATTGGGGGTGTCTTGCTAATTGCCAATAATTTCTACCTGTTGTCTATTCCATTTGCACAACAGTATGTGAAATTTATTGTCAATCAGTGTTGCTTCCTAAGTGGACAGTTTGATTTCACAGAAGTGTGATTGACTTGGAGTTGTTTAAGTGTTCCCAAATATTATTTGTCACATGCGCTGAATACAACAGGTGTAATGCTTACTGACAAGCCCTTAACCAACAATGTAGTTAAGAAAAATAAGGGTTAAGAAAATATTCCCTAAATAAAAAAAGTAGCAAAATAAAAAAACAATAACGAGGCAAAATACAGGAGGAACCAGTACAGAGTCAATGTGGAGGCTATATACAGGAGGTACCAGTACAGAGTCAATGTGGAGGCTATATACAGGGGGTACCAGTACAGAGTCAATGTGGAGGCTATATACAGGAGGAACCAGTACAGAGTCAATGTGGAGGCTATATACAGGGGGTACCAGTACAGAGTCAATGTGGAGGCTATATACAGGAGGAACCAGTACAGAGTCAATGTGGAGGCTATTTACAGGAGGTACCAGTACAGAGTCATAGTGGAGGCTATAGACAGGGGGTACCAGTACAGAGTCAATGTGGAGGCTATATACAGGAGGAACCAGTACAGAGTCAATGTGGAGGCTATATACAGGGGGTACCAGTACAGAGTCAATGTGGAGGCTATATACAGGAGGAACCAGTACAGAGTCAATGTGGAGGCTATATACAGGGGGTACCAGTACAGAGTCAATGTGGAGGCTATATACAGGAGGTACCAGTACAGAGTCAATGTGGAGGCTATATACAGGGGGTACCAGTACAGAGTCAATGTGGAGGCTATATACAGGGGGTACCAGTACAGAGTCAATGTGGAGGCTATATACAGGGGGTACCAGTACAGAGTCAATGTGGAGGCTATATACAGGAGATACCAGTACAGAGTCAATGTGGAGGCTATATACAGGAGGTACCAGTACAGAGTCAATGTGGAGGCTATATACAGGAGGTACCAGTACAGAGACAATGTACTGAGGTACAGATCAGGAGCAGGTGTTGAAATAAAATACATACAGCTTCATACAGTTTGATTTCATGAGGCTTAATGACCAAAAGCACAATTCTATTTTTGTAAACATGAGACAAGTGTACGAGCATATGCGTGTTCTCTCATGAACTTTAAGTAGCCTTTATTCGTAGTGATATAATCCTTTCGAGACAGGATTGTGTCACTGATCTGGGGAAGTGGACCAAAGCATTTCTGCAGCATTGAAGGTCCTAAAGAACACAGTGGCCGCCATAATTCTGAATGGAAAGTTTGGAAGTTTGGAACCACCAAGACTCTTCCTCGTGCTGGCCGCCCAGCCAAACTGAACAATTGGGGAGAAGGGCCTTGGTCAGGGAGGTTACTGAGAACCCGATGGTCACTCTGACAGAGCTCAAGAGTTCCTCTGTGGAGATGGGAGAACCTTCCAGAAGGACAACCATCTCTGCAGCACTCCACCAATTTGGCCTTTTTGGGAGAGTGGCCAGACGGAAGCCACTTCTCAGTAAAAGGCACATGAAAGTCTGTTTGGAGTTTGCCAAAAGGCACCTAAAGGACTCTCAGACCATGAGAAACAAGATTCTCTGATCTGATGAAACCAAGGTTGAACTCTTTGGCCTGAATGCCAAGCGTCAGGTCTGGAGGAAACCTGGCACCATCCCTACGGTGAATCGTGGTGGTGGCAATATCATGGTGTTATTGGAGAAATTTTTCAGTGGCAGGGACTGGGAGACTAGTCAGGATCGAGGGAAAGATGTACGGAGCAAAGTGCAGAGAGATAATTGATGAAAACCTGCTCAAGAGCACTCAGGACCTCAGACTGGGGCAAAGGTTCACCTTCCCACAGGACAACGACCCTAAGCACACAGCGAAGACAACATAGAAGTGGCTTTGGGACAAGTCTCTGAATGTCCTTGAGTGGCCCAGCCAGAGCCCGGATTTCAAATCAAATCAAATTTTATTTGTCACATACACATGGTTAGCAGATGTTAATGTGAGTGTAGCGAAATGCTTGTGCTTCTAGTTCCGACAATGCAGTAATAACCAACAAGTAATCTAACTAACAATTCCAAAACTACTGTCTTATACACAGTGTAAGGGGATAAAGAATATGTACATAAAGATTTAAAGATATATGAATGAGTGATGGTACAGAGCAGCATAGGCAAGATACAGTAGATGGTCTCGAGTACAGTCTATACATATGAGATGAGTATGTAAACAAAGTGGCATAGTTAAAGTGGCTTGTGATACATGTATTTTAAAGTGGCTAGTGATATATTTATTACATACATTTTTCCATTATTAAAGTGGCTGGAGTGGAGTCAGTATGTTGGCAGCAGCCACTCAATGTTAGTGATGGCTTTTTAACAGTCTGATGGTCTCGAGATAGAAGCTGTTTTTCAGTCTCTCGGTCCCTGCTTTGATGCACCTGTACTGACCTCGCCTTCTGGATGATAGTGGGGTGAACAGGCAGTGCCTCGGGTGGTTGTTGTCCTTGATGATCTTTTTGGCCTTCCTGTGACATCGGGTGGTGTAGGTGTCCTGGAGGGCAGGTATTTTGCTCCCGGTGATGCGTTGTGCAGACCTCACTACCCTCTGGAGAGTTTTACGGTTATGGGCGGAGCAGTTCCCGTACCACGCTGCTGCGCCCTCTTCACCACGCTGTCTGTGTGGGTGGACCTATTCAGTTTGTCTGTGATGTGTACGCCGAGGAACTTAAAACTTGCTACCCTCTCCACTACTGTCCCGTCGATGTAGATAGGGGGGTGCTCCCTCTGCTGTTTCCTGAAGTCCACGATCATCTCCTTTGTTTTGTTGACGTTGAGTGTGAGGTTACTTTCCTGACACCACACTCCGATGGCCCTCACCTCCTCCCTGTAGCCCGTCTCGTCATTGTTGGTAATCAAGCCTACCACTGTGGTGTCGTCTGCAAACTTGATGATTGAGTTGGAGGCGTGCATGGCCACGCAGTCGTGGTGAACAGGGAGTACAGGAGAGGGCTGAGAGCGCACCCTTGTGGGACCCCAGTGTTGAGGATCAGCGGGGTGGAGATGTTACCTACCCTCACCACCTGGGGGTGGTCCGTCAGGAAGTCCAGGACCCAGTTGCACAGGGCAGGGGTTGAGACGCATGGTCTCGAGCTTGATGATGAGTTTGGAAGTTTGGAGGGTACTATGGTGTTTAATGCTGAGCTGTAGTTGATGAACAGCATTCTCACATAGATATTCCTCTTGTCCAGATGGGTTAGGGCAGTGTGCAGTGTGATTGCGATTGCATCGTCTGTGGACCTGTTGGGGCGGTAAGCAAATTGGGTTGGGTCTAGGGTGTCAGGTAGGGTGGAGGTGATATGGTCCTTGACTAGTCTCTCAAAGCACTTCATGATGACGGAAGTGAGTGCTACGGAGCAATAGTCATTTAGGTAAATTACCTTAGCTTTCTTGGGAACAGGAACAATGGTGGCCCTCTTGGAACATGTGGGGACAGCAGACTGGGATAGGTATTGATTGAATATGTCCGTAAACACACCAGCCAGCTGGTCTGCGCGTGCTATGAGGGTTGACACGTTTAAATGTTTTGCTCACGTCAGCTGCAGTGAACGAGAGCCCGCAGGTTTTGGCAGCGGGCTGTGTCAGTGGCACTGTAGTGTCCTCAAAGCGAGCAAAGAAGTTGTTTAGTCTGTCTGGGAGCAAGACATCCTGGTCCGCGACGGGACTGGTTTTCCTTTTATAGTCCATGATTGACTGTAGACCTTGACACATACCTCTTGTGTTTAAGCCATTGAATTGCGACTCTACTTTGTCTCTATACTGATGCTTAGCTTGTTTGATTGCCTTGCGGAGGGAATAGCTACACTGTTTGTATTCGGTCATGTTTCCGGTCACCTTGCCCTGATTAAAATCAGTGGCTCGCGCTTTCAGTTTTGCACGAATGCTGCCATCAATCCACGGTTTCTGGTTTGGAAATGTTTTAATAGACGCTGTGGGTACGACATCGCCGATGCACTTGCTAATAAACCCTCTCACCGAATCAGCGTATACATCACTGTTGTTCGCTGCAATGCGGAACATATCCCAGTCCACGTAATCGAAGCAATCTTGAAGCGTGGAATCCGATTGGTCGGACCAGCGATGGACAGACCTGAGCGTGGGAGCTTCCTGTTTTAGGTTCTATCTATAGGCAGGGAGCAACAAAATTGAGTTGTGGTCCTCTTTTCCGAAAAGGAGGGCGGGGAGGGCCTTATTTGCGTCGCGGAAGTTAGAATAACAATGATCTAGGATTTTGCCAGCCCTGGTTGCACAATCAATATGCTGATAGATTTTAGGGAGCCTTGTTTTCAGATTATTGATGAAGCCGGTGACTGAGGTGGTATACTCCTCAATGCCATTGGATGAATCACAGAACATATTCCAGTCTGTGCTAGCAAAACAGTCCTGTAGCGTAGCGTCAGCATCATCTGACCACTTCTGTATTGAGCGAGTCACTGGTACTCCTGCTTTTGTTTTTGCTTTAAGCAGGAATCGGGAGGATAGAATTCTGGTCAGATTTGCCAAATGGGGGGCAAAGGAGAGCTTTGTATGCATCTCTGTGTGTGGCGTAAAGGTAGTCTAGAGTTTTTTTCCCCCTCTGGTTGCACTTATGACACGCTGATAGAAATGAGTCAAAACAGATTTAAGTTTACCTGCATTAAAGTCCCCGGCCACCAGGAGTGCTGCTTCTGGATGAGCACATGTTCTGTTTACTAATCAGGTTGATGCTCCATCACAGCACACTTCTCACTTAGCAAGGTTTAGGACCAATCAAGGTGGCATGAGGCAGTCACGTGACCAACAAAACATGGAGGGGAGTTGATGTTGATGTTTTCATGTTCAGAATGTATTCATAATGTATAGTTCTTTAAGAGCAGGCAGAGAGGACAGAAATAGACCCTTCTGTTGTTTTTTCATTCACTGTGGGAAAAAGTGTGTGCTTCATACAACGTTCATCCAACTAGATATTTTCCATGCCTCTTATGCAGTCCTTCCTGATGAAGACTAAATATTTAAAGCACAGTATGTAATCCATAGAGGTCATGTCCGTTGGCACTGGCTCTTCCTGAGCATCTGACTTGAGTCGAGGACATAGATTGGCCGTGGAGCGACAGGCCTTATTAGCATAAGACTGTCACTGCGCTTCATTGATTGGTTATACTAGGTTTCAAGACAAACATGCAGGAAAATCCTAAATGAAGGAAAGGATTAAACGGTTTGCATTTACTGGAATAGACAATTTGTCATTCCCAGCCTAATGCTTAAGACAACATCCATGTATTGACTTTTTCTATGTTGAACATTCAAATACCTACATGTTCTATATCCAGTCAATTGACATTGCTGATGTTGGTTGAGGTAAACTGTCAAATTACAATAGCCCATATATACAGAAATCAAGGCCAACTGTCAAGTAGAAGTGCCGTTATGTATGTCTGAAGCTCTCCAGTTTTGTGTTGCAACATGTATTTTGTTGGCCTTCGTCTGGCGTAGGGATGGACATGAATATCCGAACGGACATTCATATTTGATTAATTGGGAGGGTATTCATTAAAAAAAGATATACTGTAAATAGCCCTATTTTAACAATGAAAAGACTTTGTCTAAAATGAAATAAAATTATCTATGTGACATTGCTACATAGCCTACAAGTATAGACCATTACTTTCAACGTTTTAATAAAACAACAGTTTTATGAAAGTTTTTGTGCCACATAAAAAACACGCAGGGGTACAGGGGGACACTCAATTGGACAACCAAGAATCCTCATCCTTTCCGCCATGATGCCGAATCATTTCTCTAGGACTCTCCCACAGCAAGAGTGGCAATAGTTGTATGTACACTCAGGTTATCAGTTCCTAGGTAAAACTAATACTTTTTCTCGCCAGTTAAGGGTCTCTCTCTGTGTACTCTTATTTTATTTTCCCACGTGTCTTCCTTGTTAGTGTGTCGTCGCATCCTTGTTTGGCCATAGAAGGATATTACCAGTTCATCACCCTCTATTGTCCCAGGGTAATATTGCCACTCCCCCCGCCCTCCACCCCCCACCCACACTTGTTCAGGTTCGCGTAGCCGAGTTCAGCTAGACTCTAGCGAACCGAAGCATGCTGATACCTTAACAGCACCGGTTCACATCTCCCAGACACACACACACTAAATGGGCACACACACACGCAAACTAGACACACACCATTTTAAGAACTGTGCTGTGCTACACTTTCATGGGTCAGGAGATTGAAGTGTTATGTCAGTGAAGTTTCACACTGTCGGACATCAAAAGGAGTTTGAGCATGGAGATGGTTTTAATATATTTCAGCATTGCCCTGATTGACCTATCTGGGTAGTAACCTCCTCCAGGACCCCTGAAAACTCCTCTACTTTTCCCTGAAGGAATGAATTTACTGGATTTAGCTGTCTGCCTGTGTTTACTCTCAGAGCCTAAATTTAGTCCATCGGGTTGTTTACCACTTCATTTTCTTCAGATATTTTCAAGGTGTGCATTGATGTGTTCTTGGCTTTGAGCCGCTTGGCATTGTGTACTTTTAACTTTGAAGTAGCAGGTCTTTTTACTGATTGGAAAATGTACTTTGATGGCAGTGGTTTGAGATGTTATGATGTTGAGGGGAGGACAGCTCATTATAATAGCTGGAACGGAGCAAATGGAATGACATCATTGTTCCCAAGAAAGCTAAGGTAACTGAGATAAATGACTACGGCCCCGTAGCACTCACTTCCGTCATCATGAAGTGCTTTGAGAGACTAGTCAAGGACCATATTACCTCCACCCTACCTGACACCCTAGACCCACTCCAATTTGCTTACCGTCCCAATAGGTCCACAGACGACGCAATCGCAACCACACTGCACACTGCCCTAACCCATCTGGACAAGAGGAATACCTATGTGAGAATGCTGTTCATCGACTACAGCTCAGCATTCAATACCCTCCAAACTCTGGGTCTCGACCCCGCCCTGTGCAACTGGGTACTGGACTTCCTGACGGGCCGCCCCCAGGTGGTGAGGGTAGGTAACAACATCTCCACCCCGCTGATCCTCAACATCTCCACCCCACAAGGGTGTGTTCTCAGCCCCCTCCTGTACTCCCTGTTCACCCACGACTGCGTGGCCATGCACGCCTCCAACTCAATCATCAAGTTTGCAGACGACACTACAGTGGTAGGCTTGATTACCAACAACGACGAGACGGCCTACAGGGAGGAGGTGAGGGCCCTCGGAGTGTGGTGTCAGAAAAATAACCTCACACTCAACGTCAACAAAACAAAGGAGATGATCGTGGACTTCAGGAAACACCAGAGGGAGCATCCCCCTATCCACATCGACGGGACAGTAGTAGAGAGGGTAGTAAGTTTTAAGTTCCTTGGCGTACACATCACAGACAAACTGAAATGGTCCACCCACACAGACAGCGTGGTGAAGAAGGCGCAGCAGCGCCTCTTCAACCTCAGGAGGCTGAAGAAATTTGGCTTGTCACTAAAAGCACTCACAAACGTTTACAGATGCACAATCGAGAGCATCCTGTCGAGCTGTATCACCGCCTGGTACGGTAACTGCTCCGCCCATAAACATAAGGCTCTCCAGAGGGTAGTGAGGTCTGCACAACGCATCACCGGGGGCAAACTACCTGCCCTCCAGGACACCTACACCACCCGATGTCACAAGAAGGCCATAAAGATCATCAAGGACAACAACCACCCGAACCACTGCCTGTTCACCCCGCTATCATCCAGAAGGCGAGGTCAGTTCAGGTGCATCAAAGCAGGGACCGAGAGACTGAAAAACAGCTTCTATCTCAAGGCCATCAGACTGTTAAACAGCCACAACTAACATTGAGTGGCTGCTGCCAACATACTGACTCAACTCCAGCCACTTTAATAATGGAAAAATGGATGTAAAAATGTATCAGTAGCCACTTTAAACAATGCCGCTTAATATAATGTTTACATACCCTACATTACTCATCTCATATGTATATACTGTACTCTATACCATCTACTGCATCTTGCCTATACCGTTCTGTACCATCACTCATTCATATATTTTTATGTACATATTCTTCATCCCTTTACACTTGTGTGTATAAGGTAGTTGTTGTGAAATTGTTAGTTAGATTACTTGTTTGTTATTACTGCATTGTCGGAATTAGAAGCACAAGCATTTCGCTACACTCACATTAACCTCTTGATGCTACCCATCCCGGATCCGGGATCGTGACTACGGCTCAAGCTCATTAGCATAACACAAAATGTGAAAAAATATTCTTAGACATATTTAACCTCCACACCTACACAAGTCCAATAGCTCAAATGAAAGATAAACACCTTGTTCATCTACCCAGCAAGTCAGATTTCTAAAATGTTTTACAAAACATAGCACACATTTATATTAGACCACCACCGAAACAAAAGGCAAACAGCGGCCATTTTGTCCCAGAAAATATAAAATTTAAAAGTAGGATTAAAAAAATAAATAATTCACTAACCTTTTGAAAATCTTCATCAGATGACAGTAATATTACATGTTACACAGTACTTTTTTTTTTTTTTTTTTTCAATAATATGCCATTAATATCCATAAATCTCTGTTTACAATGACGACATTTCAAAAAATGCTACTCAAAATGTCCGGAGAAATTATGATAGCTCGGACAGATAACGTCAGATAACAAGCAATAAACATGACTAAATATACATGTTCTACATATAGTTACAAAGATACACTTCTTCTTAATACAACCGCTGTGTTACATTTATTTTTAACGTTACAGAATTCGTTCACTAGTCTATGCTATGAGTCGGCGCTCAGATATTAGCAGTGTCTCCTCTACGTTTGGAGTCCACAGAAACCCAAAATAACCACATAAATATTCCCTTACCTTTGATGTTCTTCGATCAGAAGACGTAGAAGGAGTCATCCCAATACATCGTTTGGTTTCAAGTTGTGCGTCTTTGTATTAGCATATGCTAACAGCTTCAGCTGAAATGCACCCAAAATAACTTCTGCTTTCTGGTCCCGCATCTTGCGCAATCAAACTTCAAAATTACATATTATATGTCGACTAAACTGGTCAAACTAAGTGCAGAATCGAGCAAAATGATGTTTTTATCATGTAAAACAATGATAATCGCAAACAAACGAACCGGCTTCAATTGGTGTCTATTGGAAAAGAACGTTCCCCAAATCGCCGCGCGCAATAGAGTGCATGTATGTGAGAGTGAACCGGGCATTTTCGCCCGCCAAAGGATGAGGGAGCGCGAAATTCAAACAATGAACGTGCCAATTGAAAGCAGACATCGCGCTGAACAAATACATTGTTCCCAGATCGGTAGCTGCCTGGGAAGGGTGGGGGCGATGACGTGTTGACCCAACTTTCTCTTGACAAGAGAGAGTTTGGGAGAAAGGCTGCCCTGAGAGTTCTGCTTTACATACAGACATAATTTAAACGGTTTTAGAAACTTTAGAGTGTTTTCTATTCAATAATTATTATTATATGCATATATTAGCAATTTTGGAAAAAAATATTTTCAGTTTACTATGGGCACGCACTTCCTCCAACGGGGGCAGTATTGAGCCATAAGCAGGTTAACATCTGCTAACCATGTGCATGTGACAAATACATTTTGTTTTGATTTGACATCAAACACATTTGATGTATTTGATACCATTCCTCTGATTCCGCTCCAGCCATTACCACCAGCCCGTCCTCACAAATTAAGGTGCCACCAATCTCCTGTACATGGCATAATGTCAGATAACTGGCATACTGAAATTAACATTACATATTTATTTCCAACACTGTGATTTAAACTATTCATTTTTTTGTGGGGGGGTAAGATTTGATTAGATTTTCTTTCAACAATACAAAACACCCACCCACATATAAACGACAACATTCAGATGCACACAACATCACCCCTACCCGGACCCACCTGTTCACACCTCCATTTCCATCGCCTGCATCACTCTCCGCCACATGGCCTCAAACTGCACCATTTTGTTTCTCTCTGTCGCCCCACACACTTTAAACATTTAGATAATAAAGCATTTGAGTTAAACTATTCATGAGAACTATAATCGTCCGCTTGTAGTAAAACTGCTAAGTTCTGCCCGTGGTTAGCTGATTCAGTACTCCTCTCCATTTGTGGCACAGTGAAGTGGTGGCAATACAGCCATGGCACCACTAGATGCTGTCCTGCTCCTGTCCCAGAGCTAAGCACATTTCTGAGGCGCATGTCAGAGAACTGCAACACAGATATCTGATCCGTAATGCAGTCGTTGGGGATGACAGACCAGACAGACCTGACTGAATGGCCCAGAAGGAGGGACACTGAGAGAGCGTGTGAATAGGCTCATGTAGAAAGAGAGTGAGTGATGTAGAAGAACAGGGATGGTGAGATATAGTAAACAGAGTGAAGACCACATCTAAAGAAAGAATGACTGAATAATATTCAGAGTCAATAATGATGTGTGACTTCTTTTTAAATAAATAATTTAACAAAAAAGTAAACATTGAAAATGTGATATATTTATACAGATTAATATAAGGGAAAAGGTTGACACAAAAATTGAGCAGGAGACGGGAAGGGAGAGAACCAGGGATTTGAGAGGCTCAAGGGCGAGCGTGAACCAGCCAGTTTCATCAGTGGCATCCCGCAGTCGGATCAGATGGGTGGGTCAGGGGCAGGGCACAGAGAGCAGATGGTAATCCAGCCCTTGGCCACCAGTCAAACCAGAGCAACAACTGGATCTAGTTCTTTAGGCACCAAACTGAAGGAAAACGGACTGGAACAGGGAGGGACTACCTGAACTTGTTCAATAAGAAATACACATTTTATTTTTCAGTTGCACAAATCTTTGCTACATTGTACCCTAATGAACACGACCCAGCTCTCAAAGAAAAACACAGAAAACCCCAAGAATCAAACATGAGTTATTTATCAGATAAGAATCTCTTATCTGAGCAACTAGACAACAAAAACATGCATCATGTTGAAACTGATGAATGATCAACTGGTTTTAGAAACCCCATTAGTAATGTAGATTTTAATACATGAGAACTGAGAAAGTGCTTTATATTCTATGCATTTATTTAGAATGTATTTTTCGAAGGAACCTTCGACTGTCTCTCAGCATTGCACAAAACAGGCTATAGAGGGCAGAATTCCCTCCCAGGATACGACTGAACAGACTGCAACGGAACGATTGCACTAGTTCATCTTATAAAGCTACCGTATACATTTTTTAACTGTGAAACGCTATAGGTCCTCATACGGGCCGCTCTAAAGCACTTCCATTATTCCATAACCTATTTATACAGGACCACCATACCATCATTTATGCATTGCTATTTTTATTTTTAGGAGCTCTCAGACAATACCAACAGACAACAAAGTCCAACCTCTTTCCTGTGTCCTACACCCTTTATTTTAAAATGTTATTTTGGGGTTGGCTAATCTTGGCAGGTACTGTATACTCTGTACTCTGTTGTGTTAAGATGCTTTTAGCAACCTCTCCATGATCTGGGATTTCTCTAGGGACTCTGCTGTTTGTTTCTAGAATCAAAATAGATAGAAGCAGACTTGATGTATCTTAGAGTCCAGCCAGAGATTGAGGAGGAGTAAGGAGAGGGTTCTGGTTGTCTTGGAGTGAGAGGTTGGTGTTTGTACTGAGAGGAAGTTGCACATAATGCCCTTCCATTACACATGCATGCACACACACACCTCAGCAATCAACTGTAAGGGCCCTGCACCTTAATTGGGTGAGGTCCTTAGGCCTGTCCTCTTGTTTCAACCTGTGAGAACCCTCGTGCAGAAGACTATTTTAAGCTTTAATTGAGCCTACGCAGCTGTCTCGAGCATCTCTCAAGCTTTGCCTTCTGAATTTATTTCCTGCCTTTGATGAAGACGTTGGTATTTCGCCACTGTCAGCTGAACTTTCCCTTTTCACCCAGTCTGCATCTCTCTCAAAGCTCATTTCTTTAAAATCACAGCGGTATAGTATTATAATGTAGCTAGATCTAGCTAGAGAAGCTTATAGATATCAGAAATAGGCTTTCCGTTTGGGACTTATCAGAGAACACAACTTTCTGTTTCTCACAAGGAAAAACTTTTATATGAATGGTATTGTTAACAGTGGTAGTGGTATTTAATTGCTTGTTCTCGTTGACAGATCAAATCCATCTCTCCACCCTCCCCATCCTTTATTCAAAAATTCTATATTCATCCCTCTCCATTTCCTCGTTGTCTAGTCACAGCAAAACTCTCAAAACACACCAAAATATCCAATTAGAGACTTGTCTCCGTCCCTTAATTAGTTGCTTTGAAGGCTTTTAGAAAGAGAAGAGAGATTTAAATTACTTCAATGTTTGGGCCTTTGGGATAGCTTTGAAGATTCATCTGGAGAATGAGAATGTCCCTGGGGCTAAGTGGGGACTTTGGTTTCAGACCCCCTGATTCTGTTTGTCAATTTATTCCATTTAAGAACTTAATGTGGAAGTTTTCTAGCCTGACAACTACCTACATTTCTCCTCCAAATTATTTTGTTATACAAATACTAGCTATCACCTTTACAATCTGTATAGTGCCACTATTCTCAAAGACACTGTAGGTATCCATATCTGCCAACATATTTGCTAACAGACATTGATGGCGTGTGTGTGCAACTGCGGTTATGAAATGACATCCATCTTCTATAGATTGTTCTTTGCTCCGATGCAAACTTTGAATTAGACCCACGCTGCACGAACTTGAATCCCTCTATCTTCCCTACCTTCCCCTCCGGTCTTATATCCTTTGTATTTCCTCCCTCGCCTTCTCAACCTCGTCTTGAAAATGGTGTTGGCTCGCTGAAGCAGAACATTACACTGTCTCCGTCTCTGCTCACAGAGGCTGGCACAGGTCATAGCAGAGCAGGTAACACAACTTTTCATTTCTATGCAGCTGAGCTACCTTTGCTACCACACTGCTGTTTAAATGAGGTGAAGCTGAGTGTTTTCAAGAACGACCTGGGTGGGTTGTTGTCTTAATATTGCCTCCATGCAACAATAGACTGTTAAAAAGATCATCTGTGTAAAACAATAGTATGTATGGGTTTGAAATGTGTTGAATTACACATACAAACACACACACATGCACACATGCACACTCACACACAGGCACACACAGATACATGCACACACACACACAGACACATGCACACACACAAATAAAGGAATGCTATTTTCCAAACTGCCTCTGTCATAGATCAATGTCCTAAATCACAGATAGATGTTTTAATCTATTTTTTTTCTCCTCTGTTCACTCCTTCTAAAACAACAGATGATTACAGCACTTTATATTGAAGTGTGTTTTCCCCATGTTGTTTACCGAGTTGGTCCCTCCCTCTTGCTTTTTTTTCTCTCTATCTTTGTGTTTTCCCTATGTTGTTTACAGAGTTGGACTCTCTCTCTTGGACTCTTTGTCTCGCCCTCCCACCCTCTCAATCATTTCTCTCTCTCTTTTCCTCCCACCCTCTGTTTCTATTGAAGGGCCTGTGAGTCGTGTTCCAGCACATCTATCTAGAGCCACTGCTCTTTATTAGTTTAGCTTTCATTTAACCATTATGGGACCGTTTCAGGCCACGGCTGCACTTTCCGTAAATGTGCTTCTCCCCGTTTGAAGAATTACCTTTAGATATGAACTGAAAGGGAATGGAAAATGTTCTTTAATTTCCATCTGAGAAAATCTTTTTTTTTGTGGCTTGTGAGAAAGGTACTGTATGATTTATGTCTCTAGGAAAGAACTTGCATTGAATGAATGGATATTGGATAGATATAATAGTGCAATATAGTAATGAGAGGAAATTGACTTCACATTAACACAGCTGTACAATACCAGTCAAAAGTTTGGACACACCTACTCATTCAAGTTTTTTTTTTTATCTTTTAAACTATTTTCTACATGGTAGTATAATAGTGAAGACATCAAAACTATGAAATAAAACATAATGGAATCATGTAGTAACCAAAAAAGTGTAACACAAATCAAAATATATTTTAGATTCTTCAAAGTAGGCACCCTTTGCCTTGATTACAGCTTTGCACACTCTTGGCATTCTGTCAACCAGCTTCATGAAGAATGCTTTTCCAACCGTCTTTAAGGAGTTCCCGCATATGCTGAGCACTAGTTAGCTGCTTTTCCTTCACTCATCCCAAACCATCTCAATTGGGTTGAGGTCGGGTGATTGTTGAGGCCACATCATCTGATGCAGCACTCCATCACTCTCTTTGGTCAAATGTGTTTTGGGTCATTGTCCTGTTGAAAAACAAATGATAGTCCCACTAAGCTCAAACCAGATGGGATGGCGTATCGCTGCAGAATGCTGTGGTATCCATGCTGGTAAAGTGTGCCTTGAACTCTAAATAAATCACAGAGAGTTTCACCAGCAAAGCATCACCATGCCATCACACCTCCTCCTCCATGCTTCACTGTGGGAACCACATATGCGGAGATCATCCATTCACCTACTCGGAATCTCACAAAGACAAAGAATCTCACAAAGACGGTTAGAACCAAAAATATCACATTTTTACCGATCCAATGTCAATTGCTCGTGTTTCCTGGCCCAAGCAAGTCTCTTCTTCTTATTGGTGTCCTTTAGTAGTGTTTTTTTTGCATCAATTCGACCATGAAGGCCTGATTCACGCAGTCTCCTCTGAACAGTTGATGTTGAGATGTGTCTGTTACTTGAATTCTGTGAAGCATTTATTTGGCCTGCAATTTCTAAGGCTGGTAACTCTAATGAACTTATTCTAAGCAGCAGAGGTAACTCTGGGTCTTCCTTTCCTGTGGCAGGTCTCATGAGAGCCAGTTTCATCATAGCACTTGATGTTTTTTGCGACTGCACTTGATTGGCTCAAACACATTAAGAAGGAAATTCCATCAATTAACATTGAACAGGGCACACCTGTTAATTGAGATGCATTCCAGGTGTCTACCTCATGAAGCTGGTTGAGAGAATGCCAAGAGTGTGCAAAGTTGTCATCAATGCAAGGTGTGTCTACTTTGAATAATCTCAAATATAAAATATATTTTGATTTGTTTAACCCTTTTTTGGGTTACTACATGATTCTATGTGTTATTTCATAGTTTTGATGTCTTCACTATTATTCTACAATGTAGAAAATAGTAAAAATAAAGAAAAACCCTTGAATGAGTAGGTGTGTCCACACTTTTGACTGGGACCATATCTTCTGAAGAGGACCATTGGAGGATGTTGGTTGATGAGGTCAATGAAAATGTCATAGTCTGGACATTTTCATACAGCAAGACTTCCCACACCAGGTCTCAAAGAATCCTCAAGTAATTTATACTTTTTAATTTTCTTATAATAAAAGCACGCAAGTAGTCATAATTAATTTGACTAGGGATTGACAATGGTCAAGGGTATGAGTGTGATCGAATACTATAATGAGCTCAACCAGCCTCCATCCTGTGTTGGTTGGGGCCCTACGGCAGATTCTGTCAAGTGATGGGCATTTTGGCCTGTCAGCACAATTTGCAGCCTCCCAGGCGACACTCACACACTCACACTCACACACACACACCACCCTGAGTTAGGCCTTGGGAATGCAGTTACCAAGTCACCTCTGATTAAAATAAAATTTAAACAAATCAAATTGTATTTGTCACACGCACCGAATACAACACCTTACCATGAAATGCTTGCATACAAGCCCTTAACCAACAATGCAGTTCAAGAAAGAGTTAAATAAACTAAAGTATAAAATAAAAAGTAACACAATAAAATAACAATGAGGCTATATACAGCGGAGGGGGCACCATTTTTTTAAATGTGTAGGTAGGGAATTTTTATGTGTAGGTAGGGATAAAGTGACTATGCATAGATGATAAACAGCGAGTAGCAGCAGTGTGAAAACAAAGGGGGGGGGTTCAATGTAAATAGTGCGGGTTGCCATTTCATTTGATTAATTGTTCAGCAGTCTTATGGCTTGTAAGGTAGACGCTGTTAAGGAGCCTTTTGGTCCTTGACTTGGCTCTCCGGTACTGCTTGCCGTGCGGTAGAAGAGAGAACAGTCTATGACTTGGGTGATGGGAGTCTTTGACAATCTTTTGGGTCTTCCTCTGACAGGATCTCTAAATAGTTTTTCAACTTCTTTCATTTGAAAACATAGTTTAACCACTTTCTTCTGACCCTTAATGAAGTGATTAAGTTGTAGGTACTTAAAACATATCATATTTGTTGGGTAAGTCAAAATCAGTATTTATTAAATAAAGGTGTTAAGGTCAGCAATACCCTTTGTCTTCCAGTCCAGAAGTCCAATACTCCTTATTTGGGGGAGGGGTGGGGGGGGTGGGGACAGGATTAATGGTAATCGGTGACCAGAGTGATGATCTGGAATCTGCAAGTATCTCCTTGCATCTTTCCAAGCTAAGAGTGTATTATGTGTTGTCGAATTGTCAGATGAGGCCTGGATCTTTTCAAAGCTATTAATAAATGGTAAGTTAGCTATTGGTCTTGGATGACATGCTATTGATTTCATCCCAATCCACAGTGAGTGGCGTCTGTCTAGGCACCAACTAATCATGTGTTTGATTTGACCAGACCAATAATCTAGTTGCAGATTTGGTAAAGAGACCCCTCCTAAATCCTTAGTCTTAATTGGCTTGGTAAATGTGGTTCTAGGTTTCTTATTGTTCCAAATATATTTAGAGATATTGGCATGTAGCCTAGCGGTGAGAGTGTTGGGCCAGTAACCAAAAGGTACTGGTTCAAATTACCCGAGCCGACAAGGTGAAAAAATCTGTCGATGTGCCCTTGAGCAAGGCACTTAACCCTAGTTTACTCCAGGGGCGCAGTACTTCTATGACTGATCCTGTAAAATACATTTCACTGCACCTACCCGGTGTATGTGACAATGAAACTTCATTTGTTTTCTGAAAAAAGGACTGAGATAGATTCTGGAATACATAATTTAGCGGTGGAAGGATATTCATCCTGACTGCAAAAAGAGAGTTTAGTAGGGCAGACCAGTTAACCAGGTCCTGTTTAATCTTTGTGAGCAAAGGCATATCATTTGAAGTGAACTGGTCTTTAAGATTTGGACTAACATACAGTGCCTTCAGAAAGTATTCAGACCCCTTGACATTTTCCACATTTTGTAAGGTTACAGCCTTATTCTAAAATGTATTAAATTGGGTTTTTCCTCATCAATCTACACTCAATACCCCATAATGACAAAGCACCAACAGGATTTTAGAAATGTTTGCTTATTTAAAAAAGAAGCCTCGAGTCTTCTTGGGTATGACGCTACAAGCTTGGCACACCTGTATTTGGGGAGTTTCTCCATTCTTCTCTGCAGTTCCTCTCAAGCTCTGTCAGGTTCGATGGGGAGCTTTGCTGCATAGCTATTTTCAGGCCTCTCCAGAGATGTTTGATCAGGTTTAAGTCCAGGCTCTGGCAGGGCCACTCAAGGACATTCAGAGACTTATCCTGTGCTGAAGCTACTCCTGTGTTGTCTTGTCCTTGTGCTTAGGGTCATTGTCCTGTTAGACTGCGAAGTTTCACCTTCTGAGGTCCTGAGCACTCTGGAACAGGTTATCATCAAGGATCTCTCTGTACTTTGCTCCATACATCATTGCCTCAATCCTGACTAGTCTCCTAGTCCCTGCCGCTGAAAAACATCCCTACAGCATGATGCTACCACCACCATAGGGATGGTGCCAGGTTTCCTCCAGAAGTGACACTTGAGTCTTGTTTCTCATGGGCTGAGAGTCTTTAGGTGCCTTTTGGCAAACTCCAAGCTGGCTGTCATGTGCCTTTTCCTGAGGAGTGGCTTCCTTCTGGCCACTCTACCATAAAGGCCTGATTGGTGGAGTGCTGCAGAGATGGTTGTCCTTCTGGAAGATTCTCCCATCTCCACAGAGGAATTCTAGAGCTGTTGTCAAAGTGACCGTCAGGTTCTTGGTCACCTCCCTGACCAAGGCCCTTCTCCCTTGATTACATTTTTTAAAATTGAACCTTTATTTAACTAGGCAAGTCAGTTAAGAACAAATTCTTACTTACAATGCCGGTCTATTTACACCGGCCAAACCCCGACGATGCTGGGCCAATTGTATGCCGCCCTATGGGACTCCCAATCACGGCCAGTTGTGATACAACCTGCATTCGAACTAGGGTGTCTGTAGTGACGCCTCTAGCACTGAGATGCAGTGCTTTAGACTGCTGAGCCACTCGGGAGCCCGATTGCTAAGAATAGTCTTTGTGGTTCCAAACTTCTTCCATTTAAGAATGATGGAGGCCGCTGTGTTCTTTGGGACTTTCAGTGCTGCAGAATTGTTTTGGTACCCTTTCCCAGATCTGTGCCTCAACACAATCCTGTTTCAGAGGTCTGTGGACAATTCCTTTGACTTCATGGCTTGGTTTTTGCTCCTGACATGCACTGTCAACTGTGGGACCTTATGTAGACAGTTGTGTAAATTTACCACAAGTGGACTCCAATCAAATTGTAGAAACATCTCAAGGATGATCAATGAAAACAGGATGCACCTGAGCTCAATTTCATGTCTCATAGCAAACGGTCTGAATACCTATGTAAGTAAGGTATCTGTTTTTTCTCTATAATACATTTGAAAAAAACAATCTAAAAACCTGTTTTCGTTTTTTTGTTATTATGGGGTATTGTGTCTAGATTGCTGAGGATTTATTTTTATTTAATCCATTATAGAATAAGGCTGTAACGTAACAAAATGTGGAAAAAGTATATGTATATTTATATATGTATATAAGCACTATATATTCCCAAGTATTTATAGCCTGTTTCAGTCAATTGGAATGGAGATATCATTTCTAAGTTGATTGTAGAGGGGACATTCAAAGGTAAAGCCATGGATTTATCCATGTTAATGTTGTGCCCTGACAGGTTACCATATTCAAATATGATGTCCATTACTGCAACGACAGAGGTCTCTGGTTTAGACATGTATAAAAGCACATCATCAGTAAATAATGAGATTCCATGCTCTTCGTCTCCCATAGAGATGCCCCTTTACTTTTTGATTCTTAATAGCTCTCTCTCTTCCTCCTTCAGTTTCTATTCCTTTCTCGAGCTTCATGCTATTTTTTTTGCTCCTTCTTTTCTCTCTGTGCTTCCTTCTCTCCCTCCTCTCTCTCTCTGATGGGTAGGTAGCTAGCTGCCTCCACGGTTGTCACCCTCCCGCTGCAGTTTGTCTTCTGCTCTATCTGATCCATTAGCCAGGCATTTCAGGGGCTCTCTGGCGTGGCAGGAAGGCAGACAGAGAACAGAGGCTTTAGGCTTTATCTATAGCTGTTCATCAGGCCTGAACTGAGCTCTGAAGCCTTGAGATGGATCAGCAACGACACTAGGCCACAGTCAGAGTAATAAACTGATCTCCTCCATGGCTATTCCTCCTCCTGCTTCCATGGAGCTCTTTGGATAGAATAGGCTAGCCTAATGCCGTTACCACGGTTGGCTAAGCCAATACAAATTGGTCTGAAACTAGAGATGCAAACATCCGGATTCCACACAGCCCTAACTCTCCTACTTGAGCCTCCAAAGTGGGTCATTTGTGATGAAAGACGGAGCTTGGAGGGAGTGTGGGCAGTTAATGTAAATGCTAGCCAGCCAAAAGAGAAAATGCGTGGGGTTTCGTCTTTAGCTGTAATCCAGCTGCTCCCAAGTGGGCATTTGATGCCACGTTCACGTAATCTCCCTCTCGTCACTTAACCATGCGCTCTGGATCTCCAGGGGATCCCGCTAAAACATCAGAGCTAAAACATTAGACGCGTGGGCAGAAGATCAAAAGAAGCATAATAGCTTTTACAGTGAAGAAACCGTTCATAATATATGTGCTCTGCCACTGTGAGGGATTTGCTCCTGACAAGCGATCAGTAGTACTGCTTTAGCTTGGGAAAAGATTCATTATTTGTTCCCTGAATGTATGGGTGTGAGGTGAAGGTGGATGTGATGTGTTTGGGTGTGTCCTTAAATGTACTGAATTCTGCGTTTGGTGCTAATCTCTGTGTATATCTGTGTGACTACCAGTTAGCCTTAGTAAACAAACAGCAGCCAGCCACTCACCATCCCATCATTGCAGCCCATAGATCTGTGGCGCTAATGGCTGAACAAATAGTTTAGTAGCGATCGGTTCCCTCACTACAGAGCTGCAGGTCTCCAGTCGAGGTGTAGAATGACCTGGGAGCACTCTAGACAGCCATCAGATACAGAGCTCAGAGCAGTTGGGCTATCTCATTAGCGTTAGCATGCTAATTCCATTTGCCACAGTATAGATATGATGCACTGCATTGAAATTTGAAGGAGGCGATGATAAGTGGGAGTGTTTGTAGTTTTGGGAAAGACCTGCCTCTCTTCCCTTTTTCCAACCATGCAGCTGAACACAGCCACCTGGTTGGTCATCAGTGAAAAGTGGCCCCAGAGGCCGTCGTCTCCCTCCTCCATTAGGGGTGGTTAATGTGTTATCCCTAGAGGTGGACTGGAAGACAGAAAGGGTTGTTGTTGATGTGGTTGATGGGAACTGAGCTTGTTCATGTCTGGAGTGTGGCGGCTGAGGCTCAATAAAGAGCTGGCCCTGCAGCGTGCTGTTGTTTAGCCAGGCTAACACTGGCGCTGGCATACTCCAGGATGCTGTTTGACCACAGACCTATGCCGAGGGGACTGCACGGCAGGAAGCTGTCCAGAGTGGAGATGGCAATAAAGTTCTGGATGGTGAGTGAGATGTGTTGTGATTAGCTGTGTTAGTTGGTCTGTAGGCACTATGTATGTGCAATATGGTGTACTTGGCTCAATATTAGCTCTTTATGTAGGCTGTTTGAACATAATGGGTTTGAAATGTGTTGTGTCAGCATTATCTATCAGTCAATGAAGATGCTCCACAAGATCACTATTCTCTCTGATGTCTAGGATAGACAATGTAGCACATGGATCTCATTGTTCCATCCTTCATTGTTCCATCCTTATGTTCTCTAACTCTTTACAGTTCTCTTGAAAGGAATTCCCATTTGCCTAGAGAGGACTGCCCTGTTTATTTGATAAAGCTGTGCCTTTATGGTCGTGTCTGTACAGTAAATCAGCACTAATGAGGCTGTAAAATGTGAACAGGCAGGGGCTTGAAAAGGTTTACTGTCTGCAGGAACCACTTCCTCCCCTGGTAGTGAGAGTAGTGACTGAGACAGTTTGTCTACTTCTTCATAGGTGTATATGCCATGGGGGGTTGCAACTTAATAAACTTTCTGTGGCATCTTGGATAGTCAATCCAATGCTACTACCATAACTTAAAGGGTGGCTGAACTTCCTGATCTGGTCTCGTTTTTTGGCTTGGGCATTAAGAAATGCAGCGGCCATGACTGAAGCCAAATGAGATTTGGGTGGCTGGTCTCGGACGATCCCGCAGGTGAAGAAGCCGGATGTGGAGTTCCTGGGTTGGCGTGGTTCCACGTGTTGTGTGGTTGTGAGGACTGTTGGATGTACTGGCAAATTCTCTAAAACTGCTCATGTTAGAGAAATGAACATTAAATTCTCTTGCAACAGTTCTGGGGAACATTCCTGCCATCAGCATCCCAATTGCACACTCCCTAAAAATTTAAGACATCTGTGGCATTGTGTTGTGTGACAAAACTGCACATTTTATAGTAGGCTTTTATTGTCTCCACCACAAGGTGCACCTGTGTAATGATCATGCTGTTTAATAAGCTTTTTGATATGCCACACCTGTCAGATGAATGGATTATCTTGGCAAAGAATAAATGCTCACTAACAAGGATGTATAACATTTGAGAGAAATACGTTTTTTGTGCGTATGGAACATTTCGGGGATCTTTCATTTCAGCTGATGAAACATAGGACCAACACTTTACATGTTGCGTTTACGTTTTTGGTCATTGGAACTTCAGCCAGCTGGTCTGAACCATGAGAAAATTGGTTTGAAATTGGATAGCCTATCTCTTAAGGACCGTCAAGGAATTACACAAAGTAAATGGGCCAATATTTTCATTATGCACATATTTTGGTTGTCTCATTAAATGCTTTCAATATTTGTATATGAATTTCTACAATTTATAGTTGGTTTAAGGTTTTTAAGTCATTGAAATTGGGAGCTATTAACATTTAAAAATATTGTCCCATGTACATTGGGTAATTTATTGATGGTCCCTAACTTGCCGCATTGAGATATCAAATGTCAAACCAAATTGGCCATGCAGCTGTGCTCCGAATTGGGTGGGCAGGACTGAAATAAACCCAACCCAAGGAAAACTGTTACGGTACCCCTAATTCCATGACATACCATTTTTTAAGATCATCTCACAAATCTCGATGAGATGGACTTTATGACGGGAATTATCTTATTTACGCTTCCCACTGAGCAGAAACTGGTTGAATCAGTGTTGTTTCCTCGTCATTTCAACAACAACAAATCTATGTGATGGCGTTGAATCAACGATGAAAACTGATTCAAATGTAGAAAAAGTAATCACCATAAGGGCATTTTCATATTTTTAATTTTTTTTTGTTGATTTTAATTTAGTTGACAACTCAACCAAATTTAAATCAAAACTAGACGTTGAACTGATGTCTGTGCCCAGTGGGTTTGTAGTCAATTTTGAATCTAAATTACATGGGTATTTAACTCTTACCCTACGAGGTCCGGAGCCTGTTGGTTTCCTGTTCTACCTGATAATGAATTGCACCCACCTAGTTTCCTCAGGTCTAAATCAGTCCCTGATTAGATGGGAACAATGAAGAAATGCAGTGGCTTCAAGGTTCAGAGTTGAATTTGTGAGCACTAGAATACATGTTTCTGACTGATAGCGATGAAAATGTAGGTGTTTTTTTTAGGCTTTTTGTTTTGGAAGTCCCTTTTTAAATCACCTGCTGTGGCCAGACAATATCGCATTCACTAAAAGAATGAGACTTAAAAGGACGAAGACGGGAGTTCGGAGAAGTTGCTGTACACTATGCTGAGCGTTGAATACAGATGTCTGCCTGTTTTTGACGGTCGACCAAGCTCAGGTGTTTGGAGAACGAGTTTTGGTGTGGAATGAAGAATGTTTCTTAAGTCTCTCTTCTTGTTTTTGTTTTTTTCCAGGCCTGTATCAATCTTCCCTTGTTCGACTACATCAGGGTCCTCCTTCCCTTCAATCCTATCCCCATCACTGACCCAATCTAAACTCTCTCTCCATCTCTCTCTCTGTTCACCTTTGACCTTGATTTGATCTGCTGCATGTACCACCCTCTTAACTCTGTATAGCAATGCACCAATCACAGGGGGCTCTTTGTGAGAAGGCCGTTTTATGTCTGCTCAGAGAAAAGGAAAAGAAGACAAGCTCATTTTTACAAACCCTTCTGTCGGGTTAGAAGGCAGAATCTTGTGCTGTATTGATCTGTGCATTGGCCACCTCTGCCTTCTAAAAGGGAACTCCTTCCTGAAAGGGATTTATTTCATCTATAGGGGACGTGCGAAGTGACTGCTTGGTCTGTTTTTAATAGTTAGAGTGTGTGGCATTGCCACAATAACAATTAGCCTTCATTGGACTTTTCAATAAAGTTGACTAAACCAAACACTTGATGACCTTACATGCATTTTTGTTACCTTCCTGGTAAATTCACTTGCTACTTCTGCCTTGAATGCCACCCTGTCTCGTTTGTTATCAGCAATCAGAGCTGTCCTTCCCTGTGTACGGTAGGAACCACATTTCAGTCTGATTTCTTAAAATCAAATCCACAGCTAATAGCGTTGTTCGTTATGTGCTAATCATGGTAATTGGCTTGGTTAAAGATCCAATGCAGTCAAAAAGAAACAAAAAGAACCTCTTAGCAAAGAGACTTTTCTCAATCAAGAATTTTGCTTGGACTGTTTGAGTGGGGAGGGAAAAACAGAAAACTAGCTGTTATTGGAAGAGAGGTTTGGAACTCTCATATTTGTCTATGAACTAATTTACCGACTGGTGATGTCCCCAGGCAGGACAAAAATCCATCCCACCGAAACAGGCTGATATTTCATGCAGCATTTTCAAACAGCTCTTACACTAAAAGGGAATTATCACCATTTTCACAATATTATTCCATCATCATAGTGTGGAAATATATATATATATATATATATATATATATATATAAAACACAGGAAAAGCAAGGTTTTGACTGCACTAGGACCTTTAATGCACAGCATAGTAAATGCATGTGGAAAATTAACACATTTCACCAATTACGTGAATGTTAACTGGGTCAAAATCAAATCAAATCAAATTTTATTTGTCACATACACATGGTTAGCAGATATTAATGCGAGTGTAGCGAAATGCTTGTGCTTCTAGTTCCGACAATGCAGTAATAACGAACAAGTAATCTAACTAACAATTCCAAAAAACTACTGTCTTATACACAGTGTAAGGGGATAAAGAATATGTACATAAGGATATATGAATGAGTGATGGTACAGAGCAGCATAGGCAAGATACAGTAGATGATATCGAGTACAGTATATACATATGAGATGAGTATGTAAACCAAGTGGCATAGTTAAAGTGGCTAGTGATACATGTATCATGTATTACATAAGGATGCAGTCGATGATATAGAGTACAGTATCTACGTATGCATATGAGATGAATAATGTAGGGTAAGTAACATTATATAAGGTAGCATTGTTTAAAGTGGCTAGTGATATATTTACATAATTTCCCATCAATTCCCATTATTAAAGTGGCTGGAGTAGAGTCAGTGTCATTGACAGTGTGTTGGCAGTAGCCACTCAATGTTAGTGGTGGCTGTTTAACAGTCTGATGGCCTTGAGATAGAAGCTGTTTTTCAGTCTCTCGGTCCCAGCTTTGATGCACCTGTACTGACCTCGCCTTCTGGATGACAGCGGGGTGAACAGGCAGTGGCTCGGGTGGTTGATGTCCTTGATGATCTTTATGGCCTTCCTGTAGCATCGGGTGGTGTAGGTGTCCTGGAGGGCAGGTAGTTTGCCCCCGGTGATGCGTTGTGCAGACCTCACTACCCTCTGGAGAGCCTTACGGTTGAGGGCGGTGCAGTTGCCATACCAGGCGGTGATACAGCCCGCCAGGATGCTCTCGATTGTGCATCTGTAGAAGTTTGTGAGTGCTTTTGGTGACAAGCCGAATTTCTTCAGCCTCCTGAGGTTGAAGAGGCGCTGCTGCGCCTTCCTCACGATGCTGTCTGTGTGAGTGGACCAATTCAGTTTGTCTGTGATGTGTATGCCGAGGAACTTAAAACTTGCTACCCTCTCCACTACTGTTCCATCGATGTGGATGGGGGTGTTCCCTCTGCTGTTTCCTGAAGTCCACAATCATCTCCTTAGTTTTGTTGACGTTGAGTGTGAGGTTATTTTCCTGACACCACACTCCGAGGGCCCTCACCTCCTCCCTGTAGGCCGTCTCATCGTTGTTGGTAATCAAGCCTACCACTGTTGTGTCGTCCGCAAACTTGATGATTGAGTTGGAGGCGTGCGTGGCCACGCAGTCGTGGGTGAACAGGGAGTACAGGAGAGGGCTCAGAACGCACCCTTGTGGGGCCCCAGTGTTGAGGATCAGCGGGGAGGAGATGTTGTTGCCTACCCTCACCACCTGGGGGCGGCCCGTCAGGAAGTCCAGTACCCAGTTGCACAGGGTGGGGTCGAGACCCAGGGTCTCGAGCTTGATGACGAGCTTGGAGCGTACTATGGTGTTGAATGCCGAGCTGTAGTCGATGAACAGCATTCTCACATAGGTATTCCTCTTGTCCAGATGGGTTAGTGCAGTGTGCAGTGTGGTTGAGATTGCATCGTCTGTGGACCTATTTGGGCGGTAAGCAAATTGGAGTGGGTCTAGGGTGTCAGGTAGGGTGGAGGTGATATGGTCCTTGACTAGTCTCTCAAAGCACTTCATGATGACGGATGTGAGTGCTACGGGCGGTAGTCGTTTAGCTCAGTTACCTTAGCTTTCTTGGGAACAGGAACAATGGTGGCCCTCTTGAAGCATGTGGGAACAGCAGACTGGTATAGGGATTGATTGAATATGTCTGTAAACACACCGGCCAGCTGGTCTGCGCATGCTCTGAGGGCGCGGCTGGGGATGCCGTCTGGGCCTGCAGCCTTGCGAGGGTTAACACGTTTAAATGTCTTACTCACTTCGGCTGCAGTGAAGGAGAGACCGCATGTTTTCGTTGCAGGCCGTGTCAGTGGCACTGTATTGTCCTCAAAGCGGGCAAAAAGTTATTTAGTCTGCCTGGGAGCAAGACTGGGCTGGGTTTCTTCCTGTAGTCCGTGATTGACTGTAGACCCTACCACATGCCTCTTGTGTCTGAGCCGTTGAATTGAGATTCTACTTTGTCTCTGTACTGGCGCTTAGCTTGTTTGATAGCCTTGCGGAGGGAATAGCTGCACTGTTTGTATTCAGTCATGTTACCAGACACCTTGCCCTGATTAAAAGCAGTGGTTCGCGCCTTCAGTTTCACACGAATGCTGCCATCAATCCACGGTTTCTGGTTAGGGAATGTTTTAATCGTTGCTATGGGAACGACATCTTCAACGCACGTTCTAATGAACTCGCACACCGAATCAGCGTATTCGTCAATGTTGTTGTCTGACGCAATACGAAACATCTCCCAGTCCACGCGATGGAAGCAGTCTTGGAGTGTGGAGTCAGCTTGGTCGGACCAGCGTTGGACAGACCTCAGCGTGGGAGCCTCTTGTTTTAGTTTCTGTCTGTAGGCAGGGATCAACAAAATGGAGTCGTGGTCAGCTTTTCCGAAAGGGGGCGGGGCAGGGCCTTATATGCGTCGCGGAAGTTAGAGTAACAATGATCCAGGGTCTTTCCACCCCTGGTTGCGCAATCGATATGCTGATAAAATTTAGGGAGTCTTGTTTTCAGATTAGCCTTGTTAAAATCCCCAGCTACAATGAATGCAGCCTCCGGATAAATCGTTTCCAGTTTGCAGAGAGTTAAATAAAGTTCGTTCAGAGCCATCGATGTGTCTGCTTGGGGGAATATATACCGCTGTGATTATAAATCGAAGAGAATTCTCTTGGTAGATAATGCGGTCTACATTTGATTGTGAGGAATTCTAAATCAGGTGAACAGAAGGATTTGAGTTCCTGTATGTTTCTTTCATCACACCATGTCACGTTGGCCATGAGGCATACGCCCCCGCCCCTCTTCTTACCAGAAAGATGTTTGTTTCTGTCGGCGCGATGCGTGGAGAAACCCGCTGGCTGCACCGCTTCGGATAGCGTCTCTCCAGTTAGCCATGTTTCCGTGAAGCATAGAACGTTACAGTCTCTGATGTCCCTCTGGAATGCTACCCTTGCTCGGATTTCATCAACCTTGTTGTCAAGAGACTGGACATTGGCAAGAAGAATGCTAGGGAGTGGTGCACGGTGTGCCCGTCTCCGGAGTCTGACCAGAAGACCGCTTCGTTTCCCTCTTTTTCTGAGTCGTTTTTTTGGGTCGCTGCATGTAATCCACTCCGTTGTCCTGGTTGTAAGGCAGAACACAGGATCCGCGTCGCGAAAAACATATTCTTGGTCGTACTGATGGTGAGTTGACGCTGATCTTATATTCAGTAGTTCTTCTCGGCTGTATGTAATGAAACCTAAGATAACCTGGGGTACTAGTGTAAGAAATAACACGTAAAAAAACAAAAAACTGCATAGTTTCCTAGGAACGCGAAGCGAGGCGGCCATCTCTGTCGGCGCCGGAAGAGTTAATGAAAACGAAGCTAGGGGCAACGTTTTGGTGAATTGAGTTCTACACCCTTGATAGAGACAAAGGTTGAAGGAAATTCAGCAGACTGACTCTCACTCTCCAGCATTCCCCATAACCCACTCTCTCCCTCTTTTTTGTTAATGGATGTTTTGTCCTCCCATCCCAGTAATTCACGACAGAGCTGCTCTCCTTGTCTCTTTTTAATCTCTAGCAGCGCTGCTCTGCCATCCATTCTTCATGTCATGCTCCCCTCCCACCAGCGTCCTCCTTAAATCCAAAAGCTGAATTAGCAAAGTGATCAGTGTCATTTCCTCCACGGCCTAGTTCCTTTACTCAGGGTATTTATGAGGTGAGGCTGCTTTGAGTCTCTGATGTGAAAGGCACAGTTCAGACAGGGATCTTATCTTTTCCTCTAAATGCTGTAATGCTTCTTGTCGCATCATGAAGGCTTAGCAGTTGCACCAAGTTAGAAGAAAAGTAGTAACGATATTTCAGGGTTGAGTACAAGTCGTAACTTTGCTTGACATAGTTTTGCCTTAATTGCAAATCAAATGCAGTACATGCGTAACTCAAGCGCACTACTAGTTATCACTTAGGCCTGGGAAACTTGAAGTGCACTCTGGCCAATAAGTGCCAATTATGTACTACTTAAGAGGAAGACAACAACTAGCATTGGACTGTTGTGCCTCCATATTCTCTTGAATAACATTACCACCCATATCTTACAGGCCTGAGGCAGTAAACTCACCTCTCTTACCTTACTACCCTGAGGCAGTAAACTCACCTATCATACCTTACTGCCCAGGTCTTGTGAATATCAGATGAGTGTCACCATGGCCACCCCGGGCAGCAGCAGCAGTGTCAGTCCCAGCGGAGGTGACATCCATCATGCTGTTGGAGCCTGGGGCTGTCTGCGCTCACAGGCGGGCCTGGCCTCCTCTGTTTACCATGACCACCATTCATCAGGTGAACAAACAGGAGCCCAGGGACACATTGTGGTTTCAGCACAGTACATCACCTCACCGACCCACTGGAGTTACTGCACTATGTAGCAACCTCCTGCCATTTATAATTAGGAGGTGTATTACTTTCTGGTTTAGATACCTTAGATGTTAAGTCTTCATTAGGAATGGAGTGGTACGATCCTGGCAAATGTATTGATTTAAGTCACATTTTCTTAATATTCACACGGTTTGCATCAGGGCTGGAAATTGCCAGGGACCTCAAGATACGATATCATCACATTACTTTGGCGCCGATACGATATGTATTGTGATTCTCACTATTCTCATGATTCTATATGATTGCGATTCGATACTGTGATTTTATTGTGATTCGATGTTCCAAACATATTGCTCACTATACAGTATGTCTGCTGCAGAGGGACGAGAGAGTCATGAGGACATTTGTTTTGATCAGTCATAGATATAAAAGTGCTGAAAACAAATTGGTTCCCTTTTTAAAAAGAAGATGGAGAACAAGCTATGAAGAGTTTTGGTGCAAGTACAGCCAACTAGTGCAAAAATAATATTGCGATATTGTCAAAATGATACGCTATATCGTCAAAAATAATATCCCGATATGTAACTATCGATCCCCCCCATCACTAGTGTGTATGTGTTCCAATCCATGCTACCATGGAAACGTGTTTCTTGTCATCTTGAGACCTATTATCCGGATGACCTCCGCTGACACCATGGACTCACACTCAGGTCTAAGACACTTACATTAGCTGCTTCCACCATCACCCCTGACACCCAAGCCCACTCCACTCCTCACACGTGCAAGTCAGAGCAGAACGATCCTACAGACTAAGTGCAGATCTGTTCCAGCTATGTGACATAATAGACACATTGTCACGCCCTGATCGTAGAGATTCTTTTAATTCTCTATTTGGTTAGGTCAGGGTGTAATTAGGGTGGGCAAGCTGTGTTTTCTATTTCTTTGTTGGCCGGATATGGTTCCCAATCAGAGGCAGCTGTCTATCGTTGTCTCTGATTGGGGATCATACTTAGGCAGCCTTTTTCCACCTGTAGTTTGTGGGATCTTGTTTTTGGTACTGTGTAGCCCTACTAGACATTACGTTTTTTTTTTTTTTTTTTTTTTTTTTCTCGGTGTTCACTTAATAAATGAAAATGTACGCCTACCACGCTGCACCTTGGTCCGATCCTTCCATTGACGAACGTAACACGTATATTCAAATCAGTTTAAAGCTCCTTTACAAAATAGTTTCCATTGGGTTAGATAGACAGAGTACTCTCTACCATCACAGGCTAAATTGCCCTTTCAGTGCTGCCAATACAATGAATAGGGCCTACTAGCTTAGATAACCTGCATTTTTTCAAAAACAAAAGGTAGTTTGTGTAGCATTTTGCAGAATCTCTCTCGTTCTTTTGGTCTACCACTCTTTGTGTGATTTCTGATGTTTCAGGTCCCCAACGTAACTGTTCCCCCCTCTTATCGTTCCTGTAGCTCTGATAATGTGTTTCATGCCTGGCTGCTCTCTGTAATTTGAAGATAATTCAGCATACTCCACCTTTCCCGTCTTCTCTTCATCAAGACAAGAATCGGCATATTTTTCCAGGGTCCCATTCTGCCTAATCTTCTGTTTCTTTCTCTTCCTATGGAGCGAGCGACCATGTATTGTATTGTGTTCTAGAATACACAATCTGTCTTACACATGTATAAGCAAGATACGCATAGTCATCCAGTCAAATGCTAGTTAGCATTTGCTCGTGAAATTACTTCTAACTTCCTTCATACTGGACACAAAGACATACAAATGTTATCCACAAGTTCATCTCACTCTGGGGAAGTACAGTACTGTATATTGCTAAAATCCTGAAAATATCCCTTTAATGTTTTCAGTTTTCAATTGATTTCCATATGCTTTGTGCCATCATGGCCTTTAACTTGGGCCTAGTCTTGTATTCTATCATGGATCTTCTCATTGGTACTCAAGAGGTTCTGTACTCACAGCTGCATGGTTACTGAATGCCAAAGTCATTTTTTGGGTTCATGCTTTATCAACGGTGAACAGTGACTCTTATCTGTCTTGAGTAATATTAAACCCATTGGAGAATGAAATTGAATTTGGCTACACTATTGGGATGTTCCAACGCTTCTACAGATTAAGTACTGTTTGGTTGAGAACTGCTCTTGCTGGCATCTTGTTGAAATACTATTGATCTTGAACAGTCAAACAATCACTGTTTCTGTATGGTTTTGTGCAGCACTATCACTGACTGACCGCTCACTTCAACTAGGCTCAAATATTCCTGTTATGTATTACAGGATTTAGGAATAACATTATGAATATTTCAATGAACACCACAAACAGTGGTTTGATGGTAATCGCATTTCTTTGACCTATTGTACCATTATGCCATTATGCTAAACACCCCTTTGTATGCATGGCAAACGCTAATTTAACCAAGAGATCTTTTATGTTGTCATCAAATATTTATAATCGAATGGTTTAGATGACAAGAGCTCTTTCTCTCTGTAGATTCAATAGTGCATTTGTGTTTTCTCTGACCCTTGTGTGAAAATTATGCAAGCAATTGAAAGCCAGGGGAACACGGTATGGATCAGTGCACTGGCACACTAATGGAGCAGTTTATACTGGCACCATGCTGGCTGGATGTGAACCGTACTTTAGGGACTGGAGGGGATACTGCTATAGGCAGTGCACTCTCTCCAATGCAAGCTCCCTAGACCTAAAAAGAATGGTCCAATTTGTAGCAAGGCAGTTATTGTAGCAAGGCAGTTATTGGTACATACATTGGCATACATTATTGGGTTGCTCAAGCCCACAATGCTTATGTCAACAACTTTTTCCACTTTAAGCTCAGTTGGGCTATTTTTGATCCCATAGCTAATGTTTTAGTATCTACTGCTGCAACCAAGCCATATCCAGCAAGCGTTACCTTTTGCCCACTCACTAATGTGTGTGTGAAAGGTGTTTGGCCCTGACTGGCAGCTTCTGACTCTGCACCAGTAGATAACAGCAGAGTTACTGAGAGCAGACAGCTGTGCCGACCTGTTGATGAAACCATCCTGAGGTGATAAGACTCACAGCCACGGACTGACCTAATGAACAAGGGAGAGAGACAGATCTGGCCGATGGGGAGGGGCTCCCGCCATCCCACCCGCCAGTGCTCGCTTCTCTTTGGTGACAACAGGCTACGTTGTTGCACATTCACACACACGGGTAGGTTGGCTGGTTAGTAGAGGAAATGTACATAATGTTCATGGTGTTGGTTGTTTGGCTGGGTTGCAGTGATAAGGATGGATTGTCAATGCCCAGGATTGTTTGATGAACTGATTTCACACTCTGTTATGGAAAACAAACTAGCTAGGTCAACATGAAATTGTGCTACTTTATCAAGCTGTTTTTCATAGTGTGTGTGTTGATTTCTGTTTATTTGTGCTTTCATCCCATTAAATTATCTGTTGACTTCTGATTCTAAGGGAAATAATTGGAGGCTATCTTCTCCATAGGAGATAATGTCAAAATGTTTGTAATCCACATCTGATTGCTTCAATCCGCTTCCTATTGTCTACTCTATCAATCTTTATTTATTGTGATCCTATATCACAGCAGTACCCTATAAAGACCATGGTTCCCTTTGCATAAAGCCTCCTGGGTTAGTTCCTTTTGCACATTGAATAACTTGCTCATTAGCTAGCTACCTATTCCCACTGTGTTGTCGCACCATGTCGGCCACATTTCCACCATATGGCTCACGTGCACTAATTAGAGTTATCACTCATTCTACTGTTAATTGCTTCCATGAAATCCTGGCGGGAGAGAAAGTGAGACTTTGAACAGTGGAGATGGAAAGATTAACGTACTGCTTCCATTCTCAGCAGTTTCTCTAAACTCACCAATCACTACAAGCTGTCATACTTTTCCCTTATTTGCAGGAGGGATCGTTTTCTTAATTGCAGTATCAAAGTTGCCTAATGGCTGTTTTCTAATTACACTGAGTGTACGAACATTAGGAACATGACATAGAATGACCAGGGGAATCCAGGTGAAAGCTATGATCCCTTTTTGATGTCACTTGTTAAATCCACTTCAATCAGTGACAGGTTAAAGAAGGATTTTTAAGCTTTGAGACATGATTTGTGTATGTGTGCTTTTCAGATGGTGAGTGGGCAAGACAAAAGGTTTAAATGCCTTTGAACAGGGTATGGTAGTAGGTGCCAGGCACACCATTTTTTAACTCTCAACAGTTTCTCATGTGTATCAAGAATGGTCCACCACCCAAAGGACATTCAGCCAACTTGACACAACTGTGGGAAACATTGGAGTTAACATGGGCCAGCATTCCTGTGCCAAGCTTTCAACACCTTGTAGAGTCCATGCCTTGACGAATTGAGGCTGTTCTGAGGGCAAAATGGGGTGCAACTCAATATTATTGTCAAGACTTCCGCCGAAGTCGGTCCCTCTCCTTGTTCGGGCGGCGTTCGGCGGTCGACATCACCGGCCTTCTAGCCATCGCCGATCCACTTTTAATTTTCCATTTGTTTTGTCTTTGTTTTAAACACCTGGTTTCAATTCCCCAATTACATGTTCATTATTTAGCCTGAGGGTAGAGCGGCGGGTGAACGTCTGTTCCACTTGAGGCAGGGGACAAGGAGCGCACAGGAGTTCGCCTTGGACTTCCGGACCCTGGCCACCAGTGCGGGATGGAACGACAGGGCCCTGATCGATGCAGTCTGCGCGAGGACGTCCGTCGGGAGTTGGCCTGCAGGGATACCACTTTGACGTTTGACCAGCTGGTGGACCTGTCCATCTGGCTGGATAACCTGCTGGCTACCCGCGGACGTCTGGATCGGGGCCTGTCAGTTCCATTCCCCAGCACCACCGCTCCGACGCCCATGGAGCTGGGAGGTGCTGCGCTTAGGGCAACCGGAGGAGGGGCAGTTCCCTGTACCATCTGTGGCCGCAGAGGGCACACTGCTGGTTGGTGCTGGGGAGGTTCCTCTGGGAGTCGAGACAGCAGGCAGGGCACTCTTGTGTCACCCCAAATGAGTCGGAACCAGGCTCACTCAGAGCCCCCTGTTGCTCACATGTATTTGTTTATAAATGTCCCTGAGTTTTCCCCGCATTCCCAGCATAAGGCGCTCGTAGATTCAGGTGCAGCTGGGAATTTTATTGTCAGAGCATTTGCCCATAGTCTAGGGATCCCTATTGTTCCTGTGGATATGCCCTTCCCGGTGCACGCCCTAGATAGTCGACCATTAGGGTCAAGGCTAATTAGGGAGGCCACCACTCCACTGGGCATTGTAACGCAGGAGGGTCACAGGGAGAGTTTGTTTTTTCCTGATTGATCATCTTGCGTTTCCCGTGGTGCTGGGCCTACCCTTGTTGGCCTGTCATGATCCCACTCTTTCGTGGCAACAGAGGGCTCTCAAGGGGTTGTCATGAAAGTGCTCGGTGAGGTGTTAAGGGGTTTCCGTTGGTGCTACTACGGTGGAAAGTCCAGATCAGGTCTCCACCGTGCGCATCCCCTCTGAATATGTCAATTTGGCTCTCGCCTTCTGTAAGAAGATTGTGACTCAAATACCACCCCATCGACGGGAGGATTGTGCGATAGATCTCCTGGTAGACGCAGCACTTCCAGGAGTCACATGTATCCCCTGTCACAGGAGGAGACGGCGGCTATGGAAACATATGTCTCCGAATCCCTGGGGCAGGGGTACATTCGGCCCTCCATTTCACCTGTCTCCCCGAGTTTCATTTTTGTGAAGAAGAAGGATAGAGGTGCATTGACTATTGAGGTATCAACCAAATCACTGTGAGGTACAGCTACCCGCTACCTCTCATAGCCAGTGTGATAGAGTCAATGCACGGGATGCGCTTCTTCACAAAATTGGATCTCAGGAGCGCTTACACCCTGGTGCGTATCCGGGAGGGGGACGAGTGGGAGACGGCATTTAGTACCACCTCAGGGCACTATGAGTACCTCGTCATGCCGTACGGGTTGATGAATGCTCCATCAGTCTTCCAGGCATTTGTAGGCAAGATTTTTCGGGACCTGCATGGGCAGGGTGTAGTGGTGTATATCGACGACATTCTGATATACTCCGCTACACGTGCCGAGCATGTGTCCCTGGTGCGCAGGGTGCTTGGTCGACTGTTTCGAGCATGACCTACTACCTGAGGTTTATCCAGGGTTTTGGTCAGGTAGCGGCTCCCATTACCTCACTGCTGAAGGGGGGACCGGTGCGACTGCAGTGGTCAGCTGAGGCGGACAGGGCTTTTGGTCACCTGAAGGCTCTGTTTACCTCGGCTCCCGTACTGGCTCATCCGGATCCCTCTTTGGCGTTCATAGTGGAGGTGGACGCGTCCGAGGCTGGGATAGGAGCCGTGCTCTCTCAGCGCTCGGGTATGCCAGCAATGCTTCGCCCCTGTGCTTTCTTTTCGAAAAAGCTCAGCCCGGCGAAGCAAAACTATGATGTGGGGGACCGGTAGCTGTTGGCTGTTGTCAAGGCTCTGAATGCGTGGAGACATTGGCTTGAGGGGACTAAACACCCTTTTCTCATCTGGACTGACCACCGCAATTTGGAGTACATCCGGGCGGCGAAGAGACTGAACCCTCACCAGGCAAGGTGGGCCATGTTCTTTACCCGTTTTGTTTTCACCCTGTCCTACAGACCAGGTTCCCAGAACGCTAAGGCAGATGCACTGTCCCGGATGTATGACACAGAGGAGCATTCCATGAATCACACTCCCATACTTCCGGCCTCTTGCCTGGTGGCACTGGTGGTGTAGGAGCTGGACGAGGACATAGAGTGGGCGTTACGCACAGAGCCCACTCCCCCCCCAGTGTCCAGCTGGGCGTCTGTACATTTCGTCTGCTGTCCACGACCGTTTGATCTATTGGGCCCACACGTCACCTCCTCTGGTCATCTTGGCATTGGTCGGAGAATGCATTGTCTTAGTGGGAAGTACTGGTGGTCCACCTTGGCCAAGGACGTGAGGGTTTATGTTTCCTCCTGCTCAGTGTGCACCCAGTGCAAGGCCCCTAGGCACCTGCTCAGAGGGAAGTTACAGCCCTTACCCGTTCCACAACGGCCGTGGTCGCACCTATCGGTGGAATTCCTCACGGATCTTCCTCCCTCACAGGGTAACACCACGATCCTCGTCGTTGTGGATCAGTTCTCTAAGTCCTGCAGTCTCCTTCCTTTCCCTGGTCTCCCTACGGCCCTACAGACTGCGGAGGTTCTGTTTACACACATCTTCCGGCACTACGGGGTGCCTGAGGATATAGTGTCTGATCGAGGTCCCCAGTTCACGTGAAGGTTCTGGAGGGTGTTCATGGAACGTCTGGGGGTCTCAGTCAGCCTTTCCTCGGGCTTTCACCCCGAGAGTAACGGGCAGGTGGAGAGAGTAAACCAGGATGTGGGTAGGTTTCTGCGGTCTTATTGCCATGACCGGCCGGGGGAGTGGGCGGCGTTCATCCCCTGGGCAGAGCTGGCCCAAAAGTCGCTCCGTCACTCCTCCATTAACCTCTCCCCTTTCCAGTGTGTACTGGGGTATCAGCCGGTTCTGGCACCTTGGCATCAGAGCCTGGTCGAGGCTCCTGCGGTGTATGAATGGTTTAAGCCCTCGGAGGAGACCTGGGACGGCGCTCATGTGCACCTGCAATGGGCCGTGAGGCGTCAGAAGGCGAGCGCCGATCGCCACCGCAGTGAAGCACACCGGGGGACCGGGTCTGGCTCTCGACCCGAAACCTGCCCCTCCGCCTGCCCTGCCAGAAGCTTGGCCCGCTGTTTGTGGGGCCATTTAAAGTCCTGAGTAGACTGAGGTTTGAGGTTTGCTACAGGTTACAGCTTCCCCCAGATTACCGTATTAACCCCTCGTTCCATGTGTCTCTCCTCAGGCCGGTGGTGGCTGGTCCACTCCAGGAGTCTGAGGTGCGGGAAGTTCCTCTGCCCCCTCTGGACATCGAGGGGGCCCCGGGGTATGCTGTTCGAGCAATACTGGACTCGAGGCGTCTTGCGAGGGGCCGTCAGTACCTCGTGGAGTGGGAGGGGTACGGTCCGGAGGAGAGGTGCTGGGTGCCGGTGGAGGATGTTTTGGACCTTTCGTTGCTGTAGGAGTTCCACCGTCTCCATCCGGATTGCCCTGCGCCTCGTCCTCCGGGTCGTCCCCGAGGTCGGTGTCGACACGCTGCTGGAGCCGCTCGTCATCGGGGGGTGGTTACTGTCCCTCTCCTTGTTCGGGCGGCGGTCGACGTCACCGGCCTTCTAGCCATCGCAGTTCCACTTTTCATTTTCCATTTGTTTTGTCTTTGTTTTACACACCTGGTTTCAATTCCCCAATTACATGTTCATTATTTAACCCTCTGTTTTCCCCATGGTTTTTGTGTGTGTTTGTTTATTGTAAGTTTGGTCCGATGTTTGTGGGCCTGGTGTTACTTCATGTATTTTGATATTTTGAGTAAAGTTTCTTGTGTTACTCATCTCTGCTGTCCTGTGTCTGACTCCTCTGCACCAGCTACACCCAGAGCCTTACAATTAGGAACGTGTTCCTAATTTTTTGTACATTTAGTGTGTATGAATTATAAATTGTCATTGTCAGAACAATCAAGAGCAGCATTGGAAAACTGACACCGTGTTACATTTTAAAGGAGCTTAGAAAGTGAAATCATTGTGCTTTTTTATTTGTAACGTAGTTAAATATGGCTGTCGTGTTCGCCTACATTAAGCCTAGCCAAGCCTAGGGCCAGGCGATATGGCCTAAAAATCATCTCTCTATTTTTTTCAAACTTATGGGTGATTCACAATTTCTAATGATATTTTTGTCATTTGGATGTTTCTCTAAATTAGCTTTGTTGTGTAATTAAAGGTACATACACTGCATTTCAAACAGTCAGGATTAATCGGATGAATTCAGGGCATTTAAAATAATACCTAAGCTAAATATAAGCCTAAGTATAACGATACGACCAACTAAATATTTATTTATTTTATCAAAATAGTTTTACCTGCTTTTTTGCAATAATCACTGATCTGGCTTTCAAGTCTGTCTATGTAAATTACCTTTTTGTTACAAATGTAAACAGATGTGACAAATAAAATTTGATTTGATTTGATTTGATTTGAGCACCATGTACAGTGCACATCCACTAATAATGACCACATTTTATTGGTCACATACACATGGTTAGCAGATGTTACTGCGAGTGTTGCGAAATGATTGTGCTTCTAGTTCCGACAATGCAGCAATATCTAACAAGTAATCTAACAAATTCACAACAACTACCTTATACTCACCAATGTAAGGGATGAATAACAATATGTACATATAAACATATGGATGAGCGATGGCCATGCGGCATAGTCAAGATGCAGTAGATGGTATAGAACAGTTTATACATGTGAGCTAAGTAATGAGTAATCTCTGAAGCACAAGCCCACCTCTAGTGAGTAGCCAGCTTATCTTTATATTTAAAGTCTTACCAACTTGGACATATTTGCTTGCTAAAGGTAGAACAGTTGGACTGTTTATAAATACACCCTCCTGTCTGTCTCCAACTGTTATAAATACACCCTCCTGTCTGTCTCCAACTGTTATAAATACACCATCCTCTGTCTCCAACTGTTATAAATACACCATCCTCTGTCTCCAACTGTTATAAATACACCCTCCTGTCTGTCTCCAACTGTTATAAATACACCCTCCTGTCTGTCTCCAACTGTTATAAATACACCATCCTCTGTCTCCAACTGTTATAAATACACCCTCCTGTCTGTCTCCAACTGTTATAAATACACCCTCCTGTCTGTCTCCAACTGTTATAAATACACCCTCCTGTCTGTCTCCAACTGTTATAAATACACCATCCTCTGTCTCCAACTGTTATAAATACACCCTCCTGTCTGTCTCCAACTGTTATAAATACACCCTCCTGTCTGTCTCCAACTGTTATAAATACACCCTCCTGTCTGTCTCCAACTGTTATAAATACACCATCCTCTGTCTCCAACTGTTATAAATACACCCTCCTGTCTGTCTCCAACTGTTATAAATACACCCTCCCGTCTGTCTCCAACTGTTATAAATACACCATCCTCTGTCTCCAACTGTTATAAATACACCATCCTCTGTCTCCAACTGTTATAAATACACCCTCCTGTCTGTCTCCAACTGTTATAAATACACCATCCTGTCTGTCTCCAACTGTTATAAATACACCATCCTCTGTCTCCAACTGTTATAAATACACCATCCTGTCTGTCTCCAACTGTTATAAATACACCCTCCTGTCTGTCTCCAACTGTTATAAATACACCCTCCTGTCTGTCTCCAACTGTTATAAATACACCCTCCTGTCTGTCTCCAACTGTTATAAATACACCCTCCTGTCTGTCTCCAACTGTTATAAATACACCCTCCTGTCTGTCTCCAACTGTTATAAATACACCCTCCTGTCTGTCTCCAACTGTTATAAATACACCCTCCTGTCTGTCTCCAACTGTTATAAATACACCCTCCTGTCTGTCTCCAACTGTTATAAATACACCCTCCTGTCTGTCTCCAACTGTTATAAATACACCCTCCTGTCTGTCTCCAACTGTTATAAATACACCCTCCTGTCTGTCTCCAACTGTTATAAATACACCCTCCTGTCTGTCTCCAACTGTTATAAATACACCCTCCTGTCTGTCTCCAACTGTTATAAATACACCCTCCTGTCTGTCTCCAACTGTTATAAATACACCCTCCTGTCTGTCTCCAACTGTTATAAATACACCCTCCTGTCTGTCTCCAACTGTTATAAATACACCATCCTCTGTCTCCAACTGTTATAAATACACCATCCTGTCTGTCTCCAACTGTTATAAATACACCCTCCTGTCTGTCTCCAACTGTTATAAATACACCCTCCTGTCTGTCTCCAACTGTTATAAATACACCCTCCTGTCTGTCTCCAAATGTTATAAATACACCATCCTCTGTCTCCAACTGTTATAAATACACCATCCTCTGTCTCCAACTGTTATAAATACACCCTCCTGTCTGTCTCCAACTGTTATAAATACACCCTCCTGTCTGTCTCCAACAGTTATAAATACACCATCCTCTGTCTCCAACTGTTATAAATACACCCTCCTGTCTGTCTCCAACTGTTATAAATACACCCTCCTGTCTGTCTCCAACTGTTATAAATACACCATCCTCTGTCTCCAACTGTTATAAATACACCCTCCTGTCTGTCTCCAACTGTTATGAACACACCCTCCTGTCTGTCTCCAACTGTTATAAATACACCCTCCTGTCTGTCTCCAACTGTTATAAATACACCATCCTCTGTCTCCAACTGTTATAAATACACCCTCCTGTCTGTCTCCAACTGTTATAAATACACCCTCCTGTCTGTCTCCAACTGTTATAAATACACCCTCCTGTCTGTCTCCAACTGTTATGAACACACCCTCCTGTCTGTCTCCAACTGTTATAAATACACCCTCCTGTCTGTCTCCAACTGTTATGAACACACCCTCCTGTCTGTCTCCAACTGTTATAAATACACCCTCCTGTCTGTCTCCAACTGTTATAAATACACCCTCCTGTCTGTCTCCAACTGTTTGAACAATATACCCTGTTCACTTTGTTTAGATATTGAAATCAAGTGGCCTACCTGGATAAGATGATGCTTATTTCTCAGAATGTGAACGAGTTACCAATTCCTTATAAATTCCTTATAAATGTGTCTTTTTATGCTCATTGCACATTTATAAAACACAGACTATACAGCTAGCACATAAGTCTGCGTAAAAATGCTGCTAGCGGTACCGCAATGCCACGCGCAACAGAAACAGAGCATTCATTTTCCAGAATCATGTTCAATAAATAAATGTGACTCTGGCTGACAACATAATGATGTTTGTTTCCAGCATTTTCCTAAAGAAGTTCAATCTGCATTGTGTTTTGTTTTGTTCTTTGCCACAATACTAATGAGTATCGGGATACTGGTAACATCACGACCCTAATACAGTGTGTTAATGAGTTCTTTTGATACAATGTAAAACTTTTTGCAGCCCTCAAAGTGTGTTTTGAATTCATGATGATGTCGTCATACAGAATAGAACACACAAACATTTGTACTCAACAGGGAGTCTCGTCCCTCCGGTCCTCTTCAACCCTGCTCATTTAGCCATGCCTTGTTCTGATTTGACAGTCTCATGCTCAATGTTCCCCTGCTGTCACAAGCCTCCCCAAACAACAACTTTCTCACTGACACACTGTGTACCTTGGCATTTCCAGATCATCGCCAGCAGAGAATCGGCCAATGAGCCACAAATGTCATGTGATGTTTTCAAATGCACTCTTGAATTATGGATGGCATTTGTTTAGAAATAGAAATGCCTGTCAATCCTGGCTGTGAACTGTACTAGGCCTATATCATTCTGTCAATAGTCCAGCCCAGGTGAGTATAGTACCTCATCTGACTTACACTATTGAAACAAGAATGTGCAAACAGTGTAAAGTTTTGCATTAGGGCTTGGACAGTATACTTGCCACTGTGGTGCTGTTAAGATGCCTCATAAGGGTTTATTTTGGGGTCATATGATTCCATATTAAATGTATTATACCCTGTCTACCAGAACACAGACCATGTTTATCATATAGCCTGGGATGTTTCCCTTTAGTGTTTTCATCTGCACCATGTCAACATATAAAAAATCCAGCAAAATGGATGCCTCCTTTCTCTTTTGTTTTCAGGCAATCAACGTGATTTGTTTAATTTCATTGGAGGACATATGCTCTTTAATACGACCCAGCAGCTGTAATACAGGGCCAAAGTGGCATTCATTACCTGTAACTCAATAAGGAGAGATTCTACAGACTCACACATGCTGGAGAGAGAGGGAGGAGTGGCGAGGGGGTGGGGGGAAGCTGCCACTCCGAATTTCCCCCATCTAATCGATTTAACCTTCACTCTGTCATGTCACACCTTCAGGGTAAATATTTGTCACCAGGTGTATTTACTTGCAAATTGTTTCGAATAAATTAGTGAGGCAGGCGTTTACCCCGCCAATCGAATCACCCGCCGCAGTCGGCATTCCTCCCCGGGAAACATGGGGAGGTCAAGTCCTCCAAGCCAAAGCAATTGAGCATCTGGCCGGTTGCCTGAGCGGAGGAGCTAGGATAGCCAGCTAGATAAAGAAAAAGAGTCTGCTTAACACCCTGTTTCTGTTCTCTCCTGCCAGGAACAAGGCAGGTCGTTTCCCACCACTTAAAGCAACTACAGCAATTACCATTACAGAGTAAATTTACCTGAACACTCATCTCGCCAAGTTCACCGTCTCTTACACACACAAACACACACACACCACAGGTGGCCGGTGGCACCTTAATTGGGGAGGATGGGCTCATAGTAATGGCTGGAACGTCATAAGCGGAATGGTATCGAACACATCAAACACATTGTTTCCATCTGTTTGTTACTATTCCATTCACTCCATTCCAGCCATTATTATGAGCCGTCCTCCCCTCACCAGCCTCATGTGACACACACAAACACACACACACTCCATCTAGCATTGGCCAAAATTACCTCGCAAACCTGTTTCCCTGCTTTCATCTTTTGAGTCGGCACTGCAGTTCCCTGATGAGTTGAGTGCACTTGACAGAATATTTGGTTCTTTTTGTCAGACTGTCTACATTATTCACTGCAGTCCACCGTCAATTTGTCGGGCGGATCTACAGGTTATAGCATTGTCTACTCAATTCGACAGATAGAAGCACTTTCAAAATGAATGCAATTCAGAATGTGCTCTGGCACACCTTCCCTTCATCATTGCCCATTTTGTCAGCTCCATAAGAGCTCATCTGGGCTAAGTAAAAAAGCATTTGTAATGCTGATATGCACAGGCTTTGACATCGAATCAGGAGGGCAGATTTTGATAATGACTACCAGAAGTCTGGGTTATTTGCTTTGTCTTTCAGAATCCAAAGACCCTCTCCCTCTTCTGTCTAAGGAGACGAGGAGTTTTTAATGAGGTGTTTTATTGCCTGCTCTTCAGAGGTATCCCCTGCTGGCAATCTCACCTTTAATATTTAAAATCATCCTCATACAAAATAATACTCTACGGGAGCAAGCTGCTGCTTATCTTCAGCTCTGAAATGCATAATTACTTCCCAGGTCCGGGGTACGTTCTTAGGAAGTTCTTCCTAAGCTGTGAGCACTTGTTTAATTCAGTAGATTTGCAATTCAAAGATGGGTTCGTATGGGACCCTATAAAATCGGTTTTATATTTTGCCTGATTCCGTTCCATTTAGTTTGTCCAGGTTTCCCTTTTTTCTCTCTTTTTTTCAGGTTTTCACCCTCAAAATCTTTTTTTTTTTTTATGTAGAAAAACAACAAAATTGGATGTTCTAAGTCCACAACAATGCTTAAACCACAACCTGGAGACCACCTATGAAATCTGGGAAAAATCTAAGATCTAATCTAATCTAAGATGCTTGTGCACACTAGCCACTGACTATTGTTTGGTTAGCAGTGTTTCTGTGATTACAGAATTTGAAAAACAAATGGTGACTGGATTGATGCAAATAATCATAATATCATTCTGCCAAGTAGGCATAGGCTACTTTGTAGTAAACATTTAATTGAGAAGGTTTTTGGGAAAGCCTTTCCATCTACCAGAAGAAGATTATCTTTCGCATTATGGCTTAAGGTTACACACCTCCTTGGTGCACAGTTTGGTTTTTGCCCAGGCACTACACAGCTAATTCAAATAATCAACTCATCATCAGCTGTGTAGTGCTAAGGCAAAAACCAAAACGTGCACCCAGGGGGGACCCCAGGACCGAGTTTGGAATACCCTGGATTAGACATACATGCACACTGCACACAACACACACAGACAGTGGCATTCCTGTGCCAGAAAGTTGCAGGAAAATTTGATTCACTGATGCATTTTGTTCATGTCTTGTGATTTGATTGGGCAAATTAATGCATTTTGTTCATGTCTTGTGATTTGATTGGGCAAATTAATGCATTTTGTTCATGTCTTGTGATTTGATTGGGCAAATTAATGCATTTTGTTCATGTCTTGTGATTTGATTGGGCACATTAATGCATTTTGTTCATGTCTTGTGATTTGATTGGGCACATTAATGCATTTTGTTCATGTCTTGTGATTTGATTGGGCAAATTAATGCATTTTGTTCATGTCTTGTGATTTGATTGGGCAAATTAATGCATTTTGTTCATGTCTTGTGATTTGATTGGGCACATTAATGCATTTTGTTCATGTCTTGTGATTTGATTGGGCACATTAATGCATTTTGTTCATGTCTTGTGATTTGATTGGGCACATTAATGCATTTTGTTCATGTCTTGTGATTTGATTGGGCACATTAATGCATTTTGTTCATGTCTTGTGATTTGATTGGGCAAATTAATGCATTTTGTTCATGTCTTGTGATTTGATTGGGCAAATTAATGCATTTTGTTCATGTCTTGTGATTTGATTGGACAAATTAATGCATTTTCTAATAAGTTCAATACATTTTGTTGTTTTCCTACTAAGTTCAATACATTTTGTTGTTTTCCTACTAAGTTCAATACATTTTGGACAATTGTTGAATTCTGTTTTAATTTCTGTATTCCGTGATCTAGCCGCGTTTTCCGCAACGCAGATTTTATAGGGCCCTACTCGTAGTTGGTAATCAACATTTTACTGCCACCTCTTAAATACATTAAAGGTTTAATGCATCTGTTTTTATCTCAAATTTTCTGGGTAAAGAATTAAGTATCTTACTGTGATTCTTTTATTATAATTTTAATTGAAAACAAACAAAAATAGCCTCTTAGCAAAGAGCAATTTCTCAAGATAGAATTTTGTTAGGACTGTCTGGGAATGGTCTGAGTGGGGAAGAGGAAATTAGCAGTTATTGACAGAGACGTTTGGAACTCTCTTTGGTATTGGTATATTATTTCAATTACCGCCTGGTGATGTCACCAGGCATGCCAAAACTCCATCCCAGGCCATTTTTTCAAACAGCGGTTACACTATAAAAGGGAATAATTTTCTACATTTTACAGTACTATTCCAACCTCATAGTGTGGATATACATATAAAACACGTTTTTGACAGCAATGGGTCTACAGCACAGTGGCATAGTCGGTGAAACATTCTGAACATAGAAATAGAATGTATGCCTCACAATCCTTTCAGATAGAAATAGAATGAATAGACCGGACACCATTCCATATTCTACACAACAAAAAATATATATTCTACACGATACATTTCTATCTGAACATTCTGTATCATTGCATCCTCTTAAACAGGCCCCAGGATATGTTCCTTATGGTGAAGGTAAGGTCTTTGTGACCAACCCTATTGAAGTGTTTCAACAGTGGGTTCAGGATACACTATAAACCCAGTGATGAATCATCACCCTTCTATTCAACCTTCTGCTCTGTCCCTTCACCTCCTTGTGACCCCTTCCTCTCCTCCTTTTCATCCCACACAGCCCTGTAATGAAAGAGATTACTGCCATTCTATAGTGGCCTCTACAGTGTGTTTCCTCCTCTCTGTCCCTCATCTTGAACATTCTCACTGCTTCTTTCTGTAGAGTGGATATGGATATTCTGCCTCGCTCCCGTCGCAGTTGCTTACATGTTTATTTCCTGGGCCTCCCCTTGTCTGATTTTGAATGGCACCCTGTCCTCTGCATTAACTCACTTAACCATAGGAAGCTCAGCTTGTTTCCCCCATCATAAGTTTCCCCCATAAGGCTCTGAGCAGGAGACCACCAACATGTACTCCTGTCATGACACCACTGGCTGTGTAATACAAGCCCAGGGTTATATTCTACAACACAGGGAGGTTCAATGATAAATTCACAACAAAGTCTTTTGAGGGATTAAACACACATTCAGGCTGAAAAGAAGCCCAGGGGAAAAAACAAGCCCCCTCTATGAAATATGCTGTCCCCACATGTGATTGATCATGGCAGAGAGAGCCACACATACAGCCCCCCCCTGCCCTAGGCTAAACCTATGGATATGCATGACTTACTCATAAATGGGAGATTATAAAAATCCAATGCGTTCCTTTTTTTGTTTGTTGGTGCTTCGAGATGGTATTCTGTGGCCATAACACAGAGGGACTTGGTTGCACATGCAGACACACACACACACACACCCGCACACACACACACATCTGAAAGTCCGTTTGGAAGGCAACTTGCATCACCTAAATGTGACACAAAGAGATAAAGGCGGCACTCGACATCCATTTGGCTATTGCTATGTCGTCGAAACGCTTTGATGTCCATTTCCTTTAAGCTTGCTTGTGTGAAGATGCTAATTAGTAAAGTAATTGTGTGTTGCTAGCTTTCCCGTAATTTGCAGAAGCCTGTGACCCATGGAGAGGCTCAGTATAATATAGCATCTTTAATAGAAGGGAAGTGGTGTCATCACTGGCCTTGGCACTTTGAACAGCAGCAATTATCTGATATCAGTACACTACGGGCCTAGCTTTGCTAGAGCTCAGTGCACAAATATGCTAGTTATAACCTAAGACAAATGACTCATTACATGTCATTGAATGATGCTGATGATTCATATTTAGCTGCCAAGGATGTGCACTTACCACTAGATGGGTCATTTCTTGGAAAGGGAGTGATTATAACCACATATAATGTCGCCTTTCGTTTACTGAGGATAAAATGGCTTGACTCACGATGGAAGAATGAAGATGGCAGGACTAATCATGTTTAATGACTTTCCAGGGAAAGAATGCAAATGTAGGAACATGTGTATGAGCACTCTCTCTCTTTACCCGTTTTCCTTTAACTACCTACAGTAAGATCCAATCTCTATCTATACTAGTGGTTCTAGAAAGGAAACAAACACGTCAGACTGACCCACCAAAACAGAGAGTGGGTGTCTTCTAAATGCCTACTCAGACCTGTTCCATTCTGTTCTGTTCTATTCCTTATAGATTAATCATAGCTTTGTAGCAGAGTGGATGTTCGGTGATATTACCAAGGTCTCTCCTTTTGTTCTCCTCTTGTAATGCCATGGAGCAGTGGACATCGGTGCTGTTTTATGAGCATGGCCTTATTTCTATTACAGCATATTGGATGACTAATTTATATTCAATTCACCCACCTCAATGTAACATCGATAGGTCTAGGCTACAACATGATGCTCAAATTTTCTGTATTACCAATCATGATGTTGCTACAACCTAGCCTATGAATGTTTAAAATGTTTATAACACATCTACGCGCTCTCCCCACCAAAAATCTTAGTTAGTTATAAAATTGTGTGACTAAGATCTCCTCTGCAAAAATGTCAAAATGAATGACCGATTTCTTGAGTTATCTTAGATTAATTCTGACTATTTTGAGGAGGTGTATACTGGCTATGGCGTCTCAAACTATACAAACAGTACTATTGCCCCTTTTTTCTTGTTTTTCAAGCAAAGGTATTTTAAGGGAGTATGTGAGCACACTCATTTGGTTCACTTAGCCGACTTCAGCCAGCGAGCTGAAGCATGCTGACGCCAGCTAGCTAACATAATTGAATTAGTTCAAAACTGTACAACTATTATCTTTTACTCTCTGAGTCAACTAGTGCTAGCTAGCTGTAGGTTATGCTTTCAGTACTAGATTCATTTTCTGATCCTTTGATTGGGTGGACAACATGTCAGTTCATGCTGCAAGAGTTCTGATAAGTTGGAGGACGTCCTCCGGAAGTAGTCATAATTCCTGTGTAAGTCTATGGAATGGGGTGAGATCCATGAGCTTCCTGTGTTTTCTATTGAAGTCAATGTATCCAGAGGAGAACGGAAAATAGCCGTTGTCCTGCTACACCATGGTGCTACCCCAGAGAGTGCTGTTGACGCTACTGTAGACCTTCATTGCGAAACAAACAAATAAGTTATTTGGTAACATATAAATATATTTAGTATAGTTTGGGCTCCCGAGTGGCACAATAGTCTAAGGCACTGCATCTCAGTGCAAGAGGCATCACTACAGGCCCTGGTTCGAATCCATGCAGTATCACATCTGCCCGTGATTGAGAGTTCCATAGGGTGGCACACAATTGGCTCAGCGTCATCTGGGATTGGCCGGTGTAGGCTGTCTTTGTAATAAGAATGTATTATTATCTCACTTGCCTTGTTAAATTTAATAAAATCACTATTTTTATTTTTATGAAAATCACTGAGTGCGATGGTCCTCCCCTTCCTCCTCTGAGGACCTTTCACTGCCATGGATGTTATGTTGCAGGAGTATCAGTGACTCAGCATTGTAAAATGTTTGAAATGGAGAAGACTGATATTCTAGCTGGTGAGTAATACACTGGCAATAGAACTGGATTTAATGTAGAAACTGATTTTTACAGAGACTTCATTGGTGTTTTGTTGTATTTGAACAATGGTTTTACCTTTGAAGGGGGTACAGAAGTGTACATAACAATATGCTATCGGGTGCTGAAATGTGCTAATGGGTCAGGTGTTGAAATGTGCTATTAGGAGTGACAAGTATTATCTATATGCTGGTACTAGTTATGCTGAGGAAGACCTTTTACTATTAAAATAATACACTGCTCAAAAAAAAAAATTAAGGGAACACCAAAATAACACATCCTAGATATGAATGAATGAAATATTCTTATTAAATACGTTTTTCTTTACATAGTTGAATGTGCTGACAACAAAATCACACAAAAATGATCAATGGAAATCAAATTTATCAACCCATGGAGGTCTGGATTTGGAGTCACACTCAAAATTAAAGTGGAAAACCACACTACAGGCTGATCCAACTTTGATGCAATGTCCTTAAAACAAGTCAGAATGAGGCTCAGTAGTGTGTGTGGCCTCCACGCGCCTGTATGACCTCCCTACAACGCCTGGGCATGCTCCTGATGAGGTGGCGGATGGTCTCCTGAGGGATCTCCTCCCAGACCTGGACTAAAGCATCCGCCAACTCCTGGACTCCTGGACAGTCTTTGGTGCAACAGGCCCTGTCCAGGAGTTGGCGGCATGTGCTCAGTGTGAACCTGCTTTCATCTGCGAAGAGCACAGGGCGCCAGTGGCGAATTTACCAATCTTGGTGTTCTCTGGCAAATGCCAAATGTCCTGCACGGTGTTGGGCTGTAAGCACAACCCCCACCTGTGGACGTCGTGCCCTCATACCACCCTCGTGGAGTCTGTTTCTGACTGTTTGAGCAGACACATGCACATTTGTGGCCTGCTGGAGGTCATTTTGCAGGGCTCTGGCAGTGCTCCTCCTGCTCCTCCTTGCACAAAGGCGGAGGTAGCGGTCCTGCTGCCGGGTTGTTGCCCTCCTACGGCCTCCTGATATACTGGCCTGTCTCCTGGTAGCGCCTCCATGCTCTGGACACTACGCTGACAGACACAGCAAACCTTCTTGCCACAGCTCGCATTGATGTGCCATCCTGGATGAGCTGCACTACCTGAGCCACTTGTAGACTCCGTCTAGAGTGAAAGCACCGCCAGCATTCAAAAGTGACCAAGCCAAGCACTGAGAAGTGGTCTGTGGTCACCAACTGCAGAACCACTCCTTTATTGGGGGTGTCTTGCTAATTGCCTATAATTTCCACCTGTTCTCTATTCCATTTGCACAACAGCATGTGAAATGTATTGTCAATCAGTGTTGCTTCCTAAGTGGACAGTTTGATTTCACAGAAGTGTGATTGACTTGGAGTTACATTGTGTTGTTTCAGTGTTCCCTTTAATTTTTTGAGCAGTGTATATACCATTTAGCAGACACTTTTATTCAAAGTAATGCACGCACATACATTTTACTTACGTGTGACCCTGGGAATCGAACCCACTATCCTGGCATTGCAAGTACCACACTATACCAACTGAGCTACAGAGGACCACACTGTGCCACTGTTCAATGCTGTTCTTCCACTGCTGCACTATGATGTTTCAATGACAGCCGACTGGCTATTTAACTTCTAATCTAGTGTCCAGTGATCGACACTGATTTTCACTATAACCTATTAGTTATTTTTCCTTTCACAAAATCACAAATCAAATTTCAGCTCAGGGGATTCTACAGTAACAATGCCTTGGCAAGACAACGGTTAGCAAGCACTTGAGGTTCCACCGAAGAAGAAAACAAACAATGCCTCACCGACCAACCACAAACCATGTCGGTGCATCTGCACTTAGTTGTCATGACAACAATTCATTTAAAAAAATGTAAATAAAGATGATGCCATTCAGTGCCTTTGAGGAAATGTTATTAGCATTTCAAGCTCTCTGGAGAAAACAGGATTTTTATGAATGGTGGCCATTGGCTATGTTCTCCTAAACCTGCAGGTTAGAAGGTAGAGGTCATTAGCGGACTGATTAGCATCAGCCCCACCCTCAACCAATAGGGAAGGTTTGTGGGCAGAGTATGCTAATGACACTGAGCAAACAAACCACCATCAGTCAGCGAGCACCATAGACCTGTCCCCCGGCCAGCCTGATGCTTCTAATACAGACCATGGCCTCTGGGTCCTGCTCTGTTTGTGATTTCACGTCTGAGTGGTCAGAGGCCTGATACGTAGTATCCACATGCCCAGCGTATGTTACAGTTGTCTTGCCCAGGGGAGAGCAGTGTGTCCTTCATCCTCCCTGAGACAAGATGAAGGGCCAGAGGAGCCCTGTTAATGTGGGGAGTTTTTGTACACACACACACACACACACACACACACACACACACACACACACACAGAGTCACCTGGTCAGACATCTGTATTACTTTTTCTTAAACATATCCTGATGCCTACTATTGTGGGTCAGGCAAATAACAACAGGGGCTACATGTGTATGATGAAACCTTGCAGCATTCTACTAAAATGGGATTTGTGTGAATAAGACACTTTGGGATTATATGTGAACTCTAGAACACTATTACCATTCATATGCTAGAAATCTGTTGAAGGCTTTAGGATTTTCAAAAGACCCTGTGACAAGCACACTATCATTTCCATCACATACTTAGATTTACATAGGACCTGTTTTGTAATTCATGGATAGAATAATGCACGACACAACGCAGAGAGAGCCTGGATACAGCCCTTAGCCATGGTATATTGGCCATATTCCACAACCCCCTGAGGTGCCTTAATGCTATTAAAAGCTGGTTCCCAATGTAATTAGGGCAGTAAATGTTTTGTCATGCGAGTGGTATACGCCCTGTCAGCCAATCAGCATTCAGGGCTTAAACCACCCAGTTTATAATACAGTTTTATTTATTTATTTATTTTATTTTATTTAACCTTTATTTAACTAGGCAAGTCAGTTAAGAACAAATTCTTATTTACAATGATGGCCTACCCAGGCCAAACCCGGACGACGCGGGGCCAATTGTGCGCTGCCCTATGGGACTCCCAATCACGGCCGGTTGTAATACAACCTGGATACAGACTGTAACGTAACAGTTTGCGACACAGAAGGAGAAGTCTGGCCTTTACAACAGCTTTTGCTCTCCCTGCTGATACTTAAATAAAACCAATAAAACCACGACGAAAATGCACTCTGCCTGCCTTTGTTTTTAGTGCTTTTAGCCAATAGCCATTAGAGCTTTCTTCCCATGTTCACCACCCCCTTAACGGAGATAACAATTATAGATCAAAGTGGACTCTCCCTCTAGGGTTGTAATGTAATTGACTGTTTGGCTGTTGTTTTTTGCCTCCTATGTTCTTTTTCTATCCACTAAAGTAGCAACAAACACTGCAGGTAGTGTATGTACTGAAGAGCACTGGCTATCGGTATGAATATGAGCTTGTGGGAGACTGCTGGGTCATTTTATACAATTTTACTTGAGAAAAACCGAACTTCTTTGAATAAAACACTAAATGTGTTGCTGTAGTTTGTCCATAAATCATACAAATTGTATACTGGTTGAAGTTTACATTCAACTTGAATATTTATTACGTTCCAACACAGTGTCTGTGGACGTGTCTCATTACAATAACTATTTTTCAAGTTCCTGTAAAAACAACAATCACTTTTTAAATAGTTTTATTCACCCCATAATGCATCATCTAGAGGAGTAGTAGAAGTTAAGTAAGTAAATGTATTTACTTATGTCAATGTGATATTTCAGTTTTACATTTTTAATACATTTGCAAAAATGTCTGAACATGTTTTTGCTTCGTCATTATTGGGTATTGTGTGTAGATTGATGCGTGAAAAGAAAAACATTTTAATCAATTTTAGAATAAGGCTGTATTGTAACAAAATGTGGAAAATTTCAAGGCGTCTGAATACTTTCCAAATGATAAATTGCAGACCTCCACAAGTCTGGTTCATCCTTGGGAGCAATTTCCAAATGCCTGAAGGTTCATCTGTACAAACAATAGTACGCAAGTATAAACACCATGGGAACATGCAGCCGTCATACCGCTCAGGAAGAAAACGCATTCTGTCTCCTAGAGATTAACGTACTTTGGTGAGAGTAGAGTCATTATAATGCCCAGCCATGTACCATAGTCATTATCCTGTACCATAGAGTCATTATCCTGTACTTTAGAGTCATTATAATGTCCAGCCCTGTACCATAGAGTCATTATAATGTCCAGCCCTGTACCATAGAGTCATTATCCTGTACTTTAGGGTGATTATAATGCCCTGCCCCCTACCATAGAGTCATTATAATGCCCAGCCCTGTACCATAGAGTCATTGTAAAGCACAGCCTGGTACTATAGAGTCATTATAATGCCCAGCATGGTTGCTATATTGTCATTATAATGCCCTGCCCTGTACCATAGAGTCATTATAATGCCCTGCCCTGTACCATAGAGTAATTATAATGCCCTGCCCTGTACCATACAGTCATTATAATGCCCAGTCCTGTACTATAGAGTAATTATCCTTTACTATAGAGTCATTATCCTGTACCATAGAGTCATTATCCTGTACCATAGAGTCATTATCCTGTACCATATAGTTTTTATTCTGTACGATAGCGTCATATTAATGCCCAGCCCGGTTGCTATAGAGTCATTATCCTGTACTATATAGTCATTATAATACCCAGCCCGGTTGCTATAGAGTTATTATAATGCCCAGACCTGTACTATAGAGTCATTATACTGCCCAGCACTATGCTATAAAATCATTATAATGCCCAGCCCTGCACTACAGAGTCATTATCCTGTACTACAGAGTCATTATAATGTACTATAGAATCATTATCCTGTACTATAGAGTCATTATATTGCCCAGTCCTGTACCATAGAGTCATTATAATGCCCGGCCCTGTATCATAGGGTCATTATCGTGTACCATAGCATCATTATCCTGTATTATAGAGTCATGATCATGTAATGCAGAGGCATTACCCTGTTCCATAGAGTCATTATTGTGTACTATAGATCCATTATCCTGTATCGTAGAGTTGTTGTCCTGTACTATAGAGTCATTACCCTGTATCGTAGCATCAATATCCTGTATCACAGTCATTATGCTGTACTATAGAGTCATTATCCTATAATGCAGTCATTACCCTGTTCCATAGAGTCATTATCCTGTATTATAGAGTCATTATCCTGTACTATATATCCATTTTCCTGTATCGTAGAGTTATTGTACCTTACTATAGAGTCATTGCCCTGTATCGTAGTGTCATTATCCTGTATCACATCATCATTATCCTGTACTGTAGAGTCATTATCCAGTACTCCATAGTCATTATCCAAAATTACTCTGTAAGACTGAGTCCCAATCAAGACAACAACAGATGTGCATGTGTAGAGAAGGAACCCTCTTTTCCCTAGTGGTGGGATTTTAAGCTTCTTCCCAAAAATCTCAATAAAAAAATGTATTTGAGTCAGCCAGGAACATATAATACAGTTTGCGTCACGGAATCAGAAGTCTGGCTTTACAACAGTCCCATGTTCACCACACCCGCAATTATATACCGAACAAAAATATAAACGGAACATGTAAAGAGTTGATCCCATGTTTCATGAGCTGAAATAAAATATACCAGAAATGTTCCATAGGCACACAAAGCTTATTTCTCTCAAATTTTGTGCACAAATGTGTTTGTATCCCTGTTAGTGAGCATTTCTCATTTGCCAAGATAATCCATCCACCTGACAGGTGTGACATATCAAGAATCTGATTAAACATTATTACACAGGTCCATCTTGTGCTAGGGACAAAAAAAGACCACTCTAAAATGTGCAGTTTTGTCACACAACACAATACCACCGATGTCTCAAGTTTTGAGGGAGCGTGCAATTGGCATGTTGACTGCAGGAATGTCCACCAGAGCTATTACCAGATAATTTAATGTTCATTTCCCTACCATAATGTTGTTTTAGAGAATTTGGCAGTATGTCCAACCGGCCTCAAAACCGCAAACCACGTGTAACCACGCCAGCCTACGACCTCCACATTCGGCATCTTCACCTGCGGAATAATCTGAGACCAGCCACCCGGACAGCTGATGAAACTGTGGGTTTGCACAAATGAATAATTTCTGCAGAAACTGTCAGCAACCGTCTCAGGGAAGCACAGCTGCTTGCTCATCAGCCTCGCCAGAACCTGACTGCCGTTCAGCGTCGTAACCGACTTCAGTGGACAAATGTTCACCTTCCATGGCCATTGACATGCTGGAGAAGTGTGCTTTTCATGGAACAATCCCAGTTTTAACTGTACCGGGCAGATGGTTGACAGTGTGTATGGCGCTGTGTGAGCGAGCGGTTTGCTGATGTCAACGTCGTGAACAGAGTGCTTCACAGTTTTTCACAATTTCTGACATTTAAGCCTAGTAACAATTCGCTGTCTTAGGTCAGTTAGGATCACCACTTCATTTTAAGGATGTGAAATGTCAGAATAATAGTAGAGAGAATTATTTATTTCAGATTTAATTTCTTTCATCACATTCCCAGTGGGTCAGAAGTGTACATACACTCAATTAGTATTTGGTAGTATTACCTTTAAATTGTTTAACTTGGGTCAAACGTTTTGGGTAGCCTTCCACAAGCTTACCACAATAAGTTGGGTAAATTTTGGCCCATTCCTCCTGACAGAGCTTGTGTAACTGAGTCAGGTTTGTAGGCCTCCTTGCTCGCACACGCTTTTTCAGTTCTGCCCACAAATTGTCTATGGGATTTAGGTCAGGGCTGTGTTGTTGGCCACATCAATACATTTACTTTGTTGTCCTTAAGCCATTCTGGTATTAATTTACACTTTTCTCACCAAAGTACATTAATCTCTAGGAGACAGAACGCGTCATCTTCCTGAGCGGTATGACGGCTGCATGTTCCTATGGTGTTTATACTTGCGTACTATTTTTTGTACAGATGAACGTGGCACCTTCAGGCGTTTGGAAATTGCTCCCAAGGATGAACCAGACTTTTGGAGGTCTACAATTTTTTTTCTGAGGTCTTGGCTGATTTCTTTGATTTTCCCATAATCTCAAGAAAAGAGGCACTGAGTTTGAAGGTAGGCCTTGAAATACATTCACTAGGTACACCTCCAATTGACTCAAATTATATCAATTAGCCTATCAGAAGCTTCTAAAGCCATGACTTAATTTCCTGGAATTTTCCAAGCTGTTTAATGGCACTGTCAACTTAGTGTATGTAAACTTCTGACCCACTGGAATTATGATGTAGTGAATTATAAGTGAAATAATCTGTCTGTAAACAATTGTTGGAAAAAGTACTTGTGACATGCACAAAGTAGATGTCCTAACCAAGAAATTTGTGGAGTGGTTGAAAAACAAGTTTTAATGAAGTGAAACCTAAGTGTATGTAAACTTCCAACTTCAACTGTATAACCTACCTTTTGTAATATTTCCCCTAATGTTATTAGCCTACCTCCTCTTCCTCTCTCTATTGTTGCTTGATTCCTTCCCCGCTTTCAACAGTTCAGTGAAATAAGTTTTGTTGTCCTTATCTTCATCATTCTAATTTACATCCTTGAATAATATACTGTCGGACTAGAATTAGATACGGAAGGCTTTCACTTCTCTTCATGACGATTGAATGGTTATGGGTCCGAATAATTAACTTCTATAGCCTTCCGCCATCACGCATTCGCTCTTCTTTCAAACTTCCCATGAGTTCTGTTGGCTGCTGTATTTGACATTCAGCAAAAAAAGAGGTTGTGTGCCTCTTCGAATAGTCTATTGGTATAAGAAATGCTAAACAAATTATGTCCAGCAAGCTGATCTAGTCTAGCTTTTCCTGCATGGGACTCCAATAGCTATGGGGCGTTTTTTAAGGAGAGGCCAACATTTATATTTTTTGGTTCAGTGTAGATCAAAGTGGACTCTCCCTCTAGGGTTGTAATGTAATTTGGCTGCTGTTTTTTGCCTCTGTTCTTCTTCTATCCACTAAAGTAGCAACAAACACTGCAGGTAGCGTATGTACTGAAGAGCACTGGCTATCGACATCCAATTTGTCATAAGCGCCGAATACAACAGGTGTAGGCATTACTGTTAAATGCTTACGTGCCCCTTCCAAACAATACAGAGTACAAAAGTAAGAAAAATGTGCAAGAAAATTAAAAGGTGTACTGGTACCGAGTCAATGTGCAGGGCTACGAGGTAGTTGAGGTTTCTAGGGAGAAATCTTAACTCAATATGAGCTTGTGGGAGACTTCTCAGTCTCCTTTGTAAACCCAGAGAACCTACTTTTTTAATCTACAATATCAGCATTGACAGAAAAGTCAAACAGAACATTCCCATTTCTCATTTTAAGCATTGCTTCGACATTCACAGAATTATAGATCCACATACATAATTGTCATCCTTGTTGTGATGATGAGTCATTACAAGGCTATTACCAGTGCCATAGCAATCAATCGGCACAGTATTTTGAGGTTGCATTGGTATTGATTTGTAGGCAACATCTCATCAGTCTTGAGCACTTCTTCCAGTTCATTAGGTTGGCAGCCATAAGGGCCTCCATTTGTTCCGGGAGGTTGGCACCGCCACTCAATTAATCTGTAACTTCTAAGGAATGTGTGTTTAAACAGAGCCAAGGCCACAGGCATCCCTCATCCTCTCCTTGTCCATTTGTCAACATCACAGGGGTTGAGGTTTGGAGGTTTGTGTACAGGCTCCCCCACCGCAGCACAATGGGCATTTGTTATGTTACAGCGACTGAGTAGCACTGTATCCGCCATCAGCCAATCGGGGCATCTGGTCCAGAGTGGGCATCATTAGTTTGGAGTTGATTGATTCGCCCAGCAACAACCCTTTTAGTTTTATACGTCATGCTGTCGATGTTAATTGCAATAGGAGCGGTAGAGAAGGGCCAGTTGTGTATTAGTGGAGTGTTTGGTTGTACGCGATGACATGCTGTGTAGTGCCTCAGTAGTGCTTTTACTAGTGTCAACTTATCTATGTTTGTGTGAGTTTGATTGTCTATGTGTGTGGAAGTTTGTTTTGTATACTGTGCTGTGTACAAATTCTACTCTATTCAGTGTTTTTGGGATACTTTGGGTTCACTTGGAAAGGGATGCAATTGCTTTTTGCAACATTTTAAGCAGGCAGGCAAGGGGTCTAAAAGTAGGGACTCTGTTTGAAGGACATAGCTTTCCTCCCACTGTGCAACAGTGTGCTTATCATGCAGGCCCGACACTGCCGACACCCATCTGGGATTTCATAGTAATTTACCTCACCAAAACACAGTGCCCACAATTAATTAACAAAGCAGCATGTGTATATTAAAAATCCTGCTAAAACAGAGAGGAGAATGGAAGAATAGAACAGGTATCATTACCATGTAGAATGTCTCTGAGTATAAGTAACTCATTTATATACCGTGTTTGGATATTGAATGCAATGGTTCTTCCTAGAAATGTTTAATTAACACAGCGCTTCAATACATTACATTTGGTTTAATTTGAGGGATAACCAAAAGTGGCTTGTGTGAACATTAGTGCTTTGCTTGAGAGCCCCTAAAGTGTAAGATATTAAATAAATAGTATTATGTTAATAATACTTGCGCTACGTGTACGTTTGCAGTGTGAGCAATCGTAGTTTCGCTTCATTGTACCTTTGAAAAAAGGATGGTTATTTTCTTACACTTTAGTGTCGCTCATTTGGATTTCAGTGTCCAAATGTCTTAAGTGTACATTTTGTTTTTTCGAAGGCCACAGTAATTCTACTAAGTGTTCCTATCAAAAGTATTTTACCATGCCATCATTATAATAACACAACGGAACAGAGGTTAGGAAAAGTCATGATAGCTGATAGCTGAAAAGTCATGATAACTGACATGTATAGTCATGTTAATTGCGTCTTAGTCACCTTGTCCTCAATATCTCATACACTTCTGTCAGAATTCTTGTTTCGTTTTAATGGTGTTACTCAGACTTTAAATTCAAGGAAGAACATTTTGGTTGGATACACCCTGCTTCCCCTAGCACCAATTTAGACTTGTTTGCTCGTTCTATTTCGCTGAAGCTCTGTCTGCTGCATACATTAGCCCTAAAGAGATATATTAAAATATACTTATACATGATACAACTATATATCTTCTAACCGAGCAACTTGGATGCCTCTTCTTACTGGTTTATTAGTTACATTTCAAGTATTTTTTTCAATATATTTCCTGTCGTGCCATCTGGGGTGCTGCAATCTCCGGCTATGGGTTTTCTACACTTACTGTCCAATGGTACAGATCTCGCTCTTGAAGCAAATTTTTTTTTTTTTAAATGCTGTATTTAGAAGAGTTGGAAATCGTTGACGTCAAAAAAACATATTGCATAACATTATGTGTGAGTGTGTCAGCGCAGAGCTCTGTAGAGACTGTCAATATGACCTATTTCATTGAATGTATGAAATACACATGTTTCAGTGATAGCTTTGATGTCATTAAACTATTCATTATATTTTACTGTAATCTGAATTGAATGGTCCAGATAACAGGTAGGATTGTAGTGCCTAAATTACCTCTACAATTATTATCAATGATATCACCATTTTAGTAGTGTCTGTGTCTCTTAGCGGGTGCATGCGTGAAAATCTGATACGTGCGACGTGGTGGGGGACAAGAATCGCTGTTCGCCTCCCCCCATCTCAGTCGCCCGTTGGTAGTTGCCAGGCATTTATCGAAGTGGCGCGGTCGGTATCAATTGCAGTAGCTGTCTTTGCCTCAGCTCTTATCTCTACCTCTCTCCCTCCCACTTTCTTCCATGCACAAGGTTACAATTGAGTATCATCTGCGTTGTCTCAGATTAAGACTCGTTTTGCCGGGATTTTCCCCCCAACTCCTTATTGCTTACATCAAGCTCTCTCTCAACTTTAAACATCACGACTGAAATTGAATGTATTTTTCTCGGTGGTACTTTGCCGGCTCCGGTCACCTCTCAAAGTCACCTGTGATTGTGTTGTGGTGTAGCTGGTTGATCTGACTGTAGGGCATCATGACTACTGTGAAGGAGACAAACGCACCGAAAACGTCTCAACAGCAAGAGCAGGTAATGATGCGCTTTCTTTCATTCAACCGATGTCATTACTCCCTGTACTGAAAATGTAAATTGCTGTGATTTTTTTTCTCCAATTTTGTGTGAAGCCTGCAATTCTTTACTATAACGCCACATGAAGCATTATCATAATAGCAGAGACTATTTTGTATAAAATTCTCCATCATTTTAAACATTTGGAATTGTTGCAGCGTTCGGCAAGACAACCGGCTCTCACACCAATGTCAGTCACTCTTCACTGTAATTCAAGGTGATTGCTGTGAGTGAGCATCACTACCCCCACCTTAGCCTAGACTCCATTTAGCCTCTTTCAAATCAATTATCGCTATAACGGACACGTGTTACACCGGCTGTGGCGCGTTGATACAACCTTAACTTGGCCAGTGCACGGCGACTTACATTAAGCTGGATATGACGTTGAAAAGGCGGGAAATCCTCAGGTAAAATACTTCGAAGTAGCTTATTGCAGGCCACGTTATCAGACAATTGTCCTTTTGTCGTCTGAGTAGTAAGGCCCACATAAACAATACAAGACAAGATGATTTGTAGAGGCATTTGTGTTTATAGTAGATAACTAACCCAGCATTCAAATGTGGTGTGATGGTTTATGTGACGGTTTATGTGTGACCTCTAGCTCAAACAACTAAAGTGTATCTTATTTTTGGCTAGTGAATTTAACCTTTTCAGATAATCCACAGTCTAATAAAGTGACAGTGTTGCAACAGGTGATTTGATTTGCCTTTGGATATATACATTGCATAAATCATTGGATGCATTTTAAAGGCTGATGTATAATGATCTTGCTTTCCACTGAAATGTGTGCTGTAGCCTATCTCAATGCAAAACATTTCAGCACCACTAAAAGGACAGCACCCAATACCAATTTCTGGACCATCAGAGGAAGAGCCTGGGTGGCAGATTTCAGCACCATTCAATGGGCAGCTCCACCAGCACATACTGATCACGGTGCTGTCAACTAGGAATACCTTGCTATGTAAAGAGTGGGAATCATAATTTGGTGATACAGGCCTAGAATGATACTGTTCCATTAGAGCAGGCACTGTAACAGGGGGGAGCTTTGGACAGCATCTGTCATTGTCTGGAGTCTCCTGTCTGTACAAAGTACATCTTCTAATATGACAGAAAAGGTGAGAAGGACTCATGGCTGTGTCCCGTAGAGCAGCCAACCTTCACTTGAGCCTCTCACGGCTTTACTCATGTGTAGCATATGACTGTCAAGCTCTGCTAGGGAGGCAAGGAAAGACATCGCACACTCAAAACACACACCTGTCAAACATATACACATAAAACACAGAAATACACACTCTTGTCAAATATGTACATGTGTCATTCACACAATACACATGCTGACGTGTGTGTGGGCAGTTGCATTCACGGACAGTGTCATGGTGCTGAAATGATTTGAGCCATAGAGACCAGCCGTAGAGACTGGTTAACCCTTGCTCAAGTGTTTTCCATTAGCGCCAGCTGTTGGCTAATCAGCTGGTTAGAGACTCATTTTCAGCCGGCTACATATTCCACTTCATAGTAACTTAGCTACTTTTCATTTAAAAGTTTTAATTCGCTAGTGCGTTGAGCCCTCTCCCGCTAGAATGAACGATATGCATCTTCTAGTGCAATCTATTGATAGGATAGGCGCCTGTCAGTCACAAAGCGATCGATTTCGGGGTAACGCAGCAGAGAGGAAGAGGTTTCACTCTCGCCAAAAACATTGGGCTTATTTTGGCCTAAACTTGTCGCCTGCCTTCCAGTCTTTTGGACGACTAGCATTGTTAGGGCAGAGATATGAGCATCTCGTCATTATATACAGATCTCTGGTTGCAGTCGTATTTCTTTACACAGAGGAGGGAGAGATCATGATGCTCGTGAATTTGCACTTCCCATGTAATGTAAGTGGTCACAATGAGTCGAAATCCACGATTTAGCTGAATTATTTTCTAACACATTTCACATAGCCAGCAACGCAGAGTCGTGGCGCATAGTAGGCTATTTACTGTGTGTTGATTTGACAACTGAGGAAGGCACAGTGACCCTGAGGAAGGCACAGTGATGCCAAAACGTTGGTAAATACCCATTAAATTGCTGGGAGATTACACATGGAGTGTGCAACTTTCTTTATTTTGATAGTTTATTGATTTGACAACTGAACAGCAACTGTTGACTAGTTTATAATAGGTGTCGAACTGACTGAATGAAGTCGATCTCTTTGCCATTCATAAATCATGCAACGTGGTTATATGTCCATGAAATCGTATAGGGAGAAGTAAACCAAAGGATTTCCAAGGTTTCTTTTCCTAGGATGTCTGGGCTTTCCAGACGGACCCTAAAATGAGTGAGTCTCGTCTCGTCAGTCAGTGTAGCTTACCAAATGGCATTGGTGAGAGAACTGTTCATTTGGCTCTTTAATTTGCGTACAGTACGCTACTTGTGGGCCTATGCGTTTTGCTGAGGATCTGCAGATAAATTATGAAAACATTAGATGAAGATGGGGAATCTTCACTGCCGGAACAATAGGTGGTGGAGAGCCTCATTCTGGTCCAAATATGATAATTAGGGCCCTCATAAAATCCAGGCATTAGAACAGAATTCAACAATGTTCAAAAATGTATTGACCTGTAGTAGGGAATCAACTAAATGTATTGAAAATTTATTCATTTTCCCAAGTTTATCATAAGCCATGAACAGAATGCATCAATGATTTCTATTTCCTGTAACTTTCTGAAGTGGCAACAAGAATACCCCTGTTTGTGTGTGTGTGTGTGTGTGTGTGTGTGTGTGTGTGTGTGTGTGTGTGTGTGTGTGTGTGTGTGTGTGTGTGTGTGTGTGTGTGCGTGCGTGCAGTGCACGCATCTACCACTTTGTGTAGCCATTAGTGATGATTCTAATAAAAACAGGCTTTCCCAAAAATCTTCTCAATTAAATTGAATTATTGGGGCTCCCGAGTGGCGCAGCGGTCTAAGGCGTCACTACAGACCCTGGTTCGATGCCAGGCTTTATCACAACCGGCCGTGATTATGAGTTCTATAGGGCGGCGCACAATAGGCCCAGCGTTGTCCGGGTTAGGGTTTGGCCAGAGTAGGCCGTCATTGTAAATAAGAATTTGTTCCTAACTGACTTAACTAGTTAAATAAAAAAATTAAATGTTAACAACAAAATAGGCTATGCCTTCCAGGCAGAATAATGTCATGAGTATTTGCATCAATCCAATGGGTATTTGTTTTCAAAATGCTACCAAAACACCACTAAACAACAGCCTCTTGCTAGGTGCACACTTGAATTAAAGGGTATCTCACCATGCTTAGGACAGGGTCTGAACACCTCCCTCTGCAACTAGATTCTGGACTTTCTGACAGGCCAACCCCAGGTGATGGGGGTAGGCAACATCACCTCCACCATGCTGACCCTTAACACAGGGGCTCCACAAGGGTGTGTGCTTAGTCCCCTCCTGTACTCCCTGTCCACCCACGACTGTGTGGCCACGCACGACTCCAACACCATTGTCAAGTTCATTGACGACACAACAGTAGTAGGCCTGATCACCGGCGACAATGAGTCAGCCTACAGGGAGGAGGTCAGTGACCTGACAGTGTGGTGCCAGAGCAACAACCTCTCCCTCAACATCAGCAAGACCAAGGATCTGATCATGGACTACAGGAAAGGGGGGGGGGGTGAGAGCACGCCCCATCCACATTGATGGAGCGGCAGTGGAGCAGGTAGACAGTTTCAAGTTCCTCAATGTCCAAATCACTAGAGACTTAAAATGGTCCAAACACACACTCACAGTTGTGAAGAAGGCACGACAGTGCCTCTTCCCCCTCAGGAGGTTGAAAAAGTTTGACATGTGCCGTCAAATCCTGAAACGGCTCTATAGTTGTACCATTGAGAACTTATTAACTGGCTGCATCACTGCTTGGTATGGCAATAGCACTGTCCTCGATCGCATGGCGTTACAGAGTGTTGTGCCGGAAAGTCCAGTACATTACTGGGGCAGAGCTCCCAGCCATCCAGGACCTCTATATCAGGCAGGGTGAAAAGAAGGCCCGGAAAAATCGCCAAATACCCCAACCACCCAAAGCCATAGTCTATTTTCTCTGCTGCCTCACGACAAGAGGTACCGGTGCTTCAAGTCTGACACCAACAGGCTCTTGAACAGCTTCTATCCCCAAGCAATAAGACTGAAAAGTAGCTAACAAAATAGCTACATGGACCGAGTTTACCTTGTATCTATATTTACCTTTTTACCTCTATATTTACCTTTATTTACCTTTCATTGCATACTCACAGGGCCCTACACACTCACACACACACTGTCACTCCAACACACACAATCACTCACTCCATCATCTGCTCACTCACACATATGCACATACATTTATACCTACTCTACACACACGCACACCCACTCACTTACAAGCTGCTGCTACTCTGTTTATCTTATATCCTGTTGCCTAGTCACCTTACCTCTAAACATATCTACCTCTATCACTGTAGTATCTCTGCACATGTAAATATGGTATTGTAAATTACTTTAAAAATATTTTCTGTATATAGTATGCTTGCTTACTTACTTACTTACTTTTATTGTGTATTTCTTATTCTCATTTCTCATGTTTTTTTTGTGTTTTTGGCTTTCTAGAAAAACATTGTTATTCATTTTTGCATTGTTGGGTTTTTAGTTTGGAAGAAAGACATTTCACTGTACTTGTGCATGTGACATTAAAACTCGAAACTACACCCCAAAATCTAAATGTCTCATATTTTTTCACAGACCTCAAAAGTGGTCTCCTGATGTGGTTTAAGCATTGTTGTGGACTTAGAACATCCAATTTAGTTGTTTTATCTTTTTTGTTAAGCGTGATTTTGGGAGCAGAAATCTGCAACCTACTTCATTTTTGTTTTGTTTTAATAAAATACATAATTTAAAGAATAAACATATTTTTGGCAATTTATATCTTACAGTAAAGCTATAAATAATACTTTAATCTCAAGAGAAGTCAGGTTAAATGTTGAAAAATATTTAATGTTCTCTTACTTAGAAAATAGCCCTCATATAGGCCTAGAACTTAACAATATCCAAAACTAACACGACACTGAATTCATACATTTCCATTGTAAAGTCATGTCTTTCTACATAATACCACAACTCATTTTGTAATCTGTGAGGTAAACTCGATAAAAGTATTCAATAATTTCTTTCTGTATTTCTGTATTTCTGAATCAAGGCATTAGAATGTACCAGAGGACACCAACATAGAGTTTCTGAGGCCTGTGGGTTGTGTGTATGGCCTTGGGGTCTTCTCTAGGGGTGGGATTGGTGTGTATATAAAAACAAACAGGAGAATGAAGACAAGACTAGCCATCACTCAAAAAAGAGATGGCAAATATATTGGGAAGGGGAGAGGAAGGCAGAGTAGAGAATGGTCCTTGATGATGATGGGTTTTGTCTGTAAAGGAATTTTGTTTCTAGAATGTTAACATAGTGTTAGGCATGTGAGCGTTCCCAGATGCGCTTCAGCCCAGCTTAAATAAAAAATGGCAACGTTTTATGCTTGTGTTTCTGGTCACTAGAATCCCCCAGGCCCTAGTGGAGACAGAGTGTTGCTTCAGTGCCTCGCTGATGAAGAACTGGAATGATGACCTCTTACAACGATGTAAATTAACTTTACTTTAAACATAAACACACAGGGGAATGAACACTTTAGGGACTGTAAAGCCACCTTCTGCTTTCTTCCACTGCCGAGTCAAGGGACCTGCTTTGCTTGGTGGTTTTCCATAAACTTGCATAATTTGCATTATAATTAACATAAATACATTAGACAACAAGTTACAACAGCCCAACCATGCTATGTCAATTCAGCCTACTCAGTTAGTATTCTGTTCAAGTCCACTTGGCGTTAATCTTCAACCTGAAATGATGTAACATGCTTAGAAACCAAATCGTGGGAAAATCAAAAGAAATCAGCCAAGACCTCAGAAAAAAAATTGTAGACCTCCACAAGTCTGGTTCATCATTGGGAGCAACTTTCAAACGCCTGAAGGTACCACATTCATTTGTACAAACAATAGTGCGCAAGTATGAACACCATGGGACCACGCAGCCGTCATATCGCTCAGGAAGAAGTCTCCTAGAGATGGACGTACTTTGGTTCAAAAAGTGCAAATCAATCCCAGAACAACAGCAAAGGACCTTGTGAAGATGCTGGAGGAAATGTGTACAAAAGTATCTATATCTACAGTAAAACAAGTCCTATATCGACATAACCTGAAAGGCCGTTCAGCAAGGAAGAAGCCCCTGCTCCAAAACTGCCATAAAATAGCCAGACTACGGTTTGCAACTGCACATGGGGACAAAGATCATACTTTTTGGAGAAATATCCTCTGGTCTGATGACAAAAAATAGAACTGTTTGGCCATAATGACCATCGTTCTGTTTGGAGGAAAAAGGGGGATGCTTGCAAGCCGAAGAACATCATCCCAACTGTGAAGCACAGGGGGGGCAGATTCATGTTTTGTGGGTGCTTTGCTACAGGAGTGACTGGTGCACTTCACAAAATACATGGCATCATGAGGTAGGAAAATTATGTGGATATATTGAAGCAACATATCAAGACATCAGCCAGGAAGTTAAAGCTTGGTCACAAATGTGTCTTCCAAATGGACAATAACCCCAATCATACTCCCAAAGTTGTGGCAAAATGGCTTAAGGACAAAAGAGTCAAGGTATTGGAGTGGCCATCACAAAGCCCTGACCTCAATCCTATAGAAAATGTGTGGGCAGAACTGAAAAAGCATGCGCCAGCAAGGAGGCCTACAAACCTGACTCAGTTACACCAACTGTCAGGAGGAATAGGTCAAAATTCACCCATGTGAAGAAATAAATAAAGGCTGAAATAAATAATTCTCTCTACTATTATTCTGACATTTCACATTCTTAAAAACAAAGTGGTGATCCTAACTGACCTAAAACAGGGATTTTTTTTTTACCAGGATTAAATGTCAGGAATTGTGAAAACCTGAGTTTAAATGTATTTGGCAAAGGTTTATGTAAACTTCTGACTTCAACTGTAACTAGGAGCCTAGAGTAGCCCAACCCGCAGTTTCTGCACCTAATTAGGCAGAAGGCAGTAGCAGCAGGGATGTAGTATAACATACTTTTGACAGGTACTTGATTTGGGCCCCTGGAATTCACACCTGTAAGGATGTGGCTCTATAAAAGTATATGGAACCTGCAGAATGGCTGTTGATAGTTATCGCATTTTGTTAAAGAGATCCATTACTCTTCGTTTCAGACAATACAAGATGTGAGGATCATTGCATCTGTTGAAAGATGTTTTAATCCGATTATTCCTTGAAATTTAAGCTGAGCGATACGGACAAAAATCCATATTGCAAAATTACCTGAATTTATGCGATAACGATAAATAGAACGATAAGTTTATAACATTAATGTACAACATAGTTTTATTTATTTGTTATCTTTTAAACTACTATTACTAGTTTGATGGTCGTAGCCATCAATTGTGCCAATAACAATCACCCCATATTAGCAAACGTATTTAATTTCAAACACATTTCTCTAGTATAGGCTACTTATCATAATGAATGATGTCAGCAAAATGCCTGCGATAAGTGATCTGTATGATCGGTGTCGATAATTTTTGGTTTGTCATCCCAGCTCTACTTGAAACCATACAGTATGTCACTGTGTACTTAATCCAAGCACTCAATATGTGTATTCATTGCCACACCTTCACATATTGGTGCATTGTGGAATGTGGTGCTACAGTACCACGGCATTATGCATTCTAGCATTAGTGTGTACCCTTGAGCTTCTTATTCTGCATTTTCTTCCTCGCTGGTTGTACCTATTCAGCAGAACAGCTCCTTAATGGGACTGATAAGCAGCGTGGCTAAATGAACATTTTAAGAGAGAACGAAGCCCGGATTTGACTGCCTCTGGAATAAATAAAGATATATCCCTCCTTTTTTTCCAAGTGCCCCCAAGCTGATAAGTAAAGAGATTATGGATTTAGGAGGGAATCTGTTTCTTGATTTCCCCCACTGTTGTTTGTGCCATAGTTCATAGTAAGGGCAATTAGGAACAATTGAGCCGTGATGTTTGGGGCTAGAGCGGAGATTAGACAGTAGATTGGAATGTGGCCACCACAGCAATGCATCATGATTGTTGTCATGATATAAACACTTCTGGCTGGGGACGCAAGTAAAGCTCAATAGCTTCAAGGGGGACTTTAATAAAGCCATAAATATGAAATGCTTTGACCGCATCGCTCCTTTCTTTCTGCTTCTCTGTGTCCCTGCAGATAAACTAAACGCGACAGCAAGCAGCTTCAAATCTTACTAATAGTTGTCTTAGGCAGAGGATGTGGGTGTGTGTGGGTGGGTGTTTGTGTTGGAGCAGTCTTAGTGTTATTCTCTCACACATCCTCCTGCAGTACTGCATCTCTGGAGTAATACTGATCTTGTGTAAAACCTCCCCAACAAAGAGGTCAAGCATTTCCTGTCAGGTGTGAGGAAAATATATTTTTGTTATGTTCTAATTGTGTCTCTGGGCTATGTGAAGCATCAGTGATATGCTTATGAAGCCTATTAATCACAATTGAGTGTTTTCATATAAACCTTCAAGGCCTATGGCATCATAGTGTGGGTAATTCCATTGGAGAAAATTGTGCTACAATTGCAAGTGTTCTTTAGGTATTTAAAAGAGAAACGTAATGACAGGTATCTGTGAAGTAAGATGCCTTGTGTGAGGATAAAATTGTTTTGTTTTGCTAATACTGTAGGTCTAACTAATGAAAGACATTACAGCGTGCGTTCTGAGCCCTCTCCTGTACTCCCTGTTCACCCACGACTGCGTGGCCATGCACGCCTCCAACTCAATCTTCAAGTTTGCTGACGACACAACAGTGGTAGGCTTGATTACCAACAACGACGAGACGGCCTACAGGGTGGAGGTGAGGGCCCTCGGAGTGTGGTGTCAGGAAAATAACCTCACACTCAAAGTCAACAAAACAAAGGAGATGATTGTGGACTTCAGGAAAGAGCAGAGGGAGCACCCCCCTATCCACATCGACGGGACATTACTGGAGAGGGTAGTAAGTTTTAAGTTCCTCGGCGTACACATCATGGACAAACTGAATTGGTCCACCCACACAGACAGCGTCGTGAAGAAGGCGCAGCAGCGCCTCTTCAACCTCAGGAGGCTGAAGAAATTCGGCTTGTCACCAAAAGCACTCACAAACTTCTACAGATGCACAATCGAGAGCATCCTGTCGGGCTGTATCACCGCCTGGTACGGCAACTGCTCCGCACACAACCGTAAGGCTCTCCAGAGGGTAGTGAGGTCTGCACAACGCATCACCGAGGGCAAACTACCTGCCCTCCAGGACACCTACACCACCCGATGTCACAGGAAGGCCATAAAGATCATCAAGGACAACAACCACCCGAGCCACTGCCTGTTCACCCCGCTATCATCCAGAAGGCGAGGTCAGTACAGGTGCATCAAAGCAGGGACCGAGAGACTGAAAAACAGCTTCTATCTCAAGGCCATCAGACTGTTAAACAGCCACCACTAACATTGAGTGGCTGCTGCCAACACACTGACTCAACTCCAGCCATTTTAATAATGGAAATTGATGTAAAAATATATCACTAGACACTTTAAACAATGCTACTTAAAATAATGTTTGCATACCCTACATTACTCATCTCATATGTACAGTGGGGCAAAACAAGTATTTAGTCAGTCACCAAAGTTCTCCCACTTAAAAATATGAGGCCTGTAATTTTCATCATAGGTACACTTCAACTATGACAGACAAAATGAGAAAAAAAATCCAGAAAATCACATTGTAGGATTTTTTATGAATTTATTTGCAAATTATGGTGGAAAATAAGTATTTGGTCACCTACAAACAAGCAAGATTTCTAGCTCTCACAGACCTGTAACTTCTTCTTTAAGAGGCTCCTCTGTCCTCCACTCGTTACCTGTATTAATGGCACCTGTTTGAACTTGTTATCAGTATAAAAGATACCTGTCCACAACCTCAAACAGTCACACTCCAAACTCCACTATGGCCAAGACCAAAGAGCTGTCAAAGTACACCAGAAACAAAATTGTAGACCTGCACGAGGCTGGGAAGACTGAATCTGCAATAGGTAAGCAGCTTGGTTTGAAGAAATCAACTGTGGGAGCAATTATTAGGAAATGGAAGACATACAAGACCACTGATAATCTCCCTCGATCTGGGGCTCCACGCAAGATCTCACCCCGTGGGGTCAAAATGATCACAAGAACGGTGAGCAAAAATCCCAGAACCACACGGAGGGACCTAGTGAATGACCTGCAGAGAGGTAAAAACAAAAACAAAGCCTACCATCAGTAACACACTATGCCGCCAGGGACTCAAATCCTGCAGTGCCAGACGTGTCCCCCTGCTTAAGCCAGTACATGTCCAGGCCCATCTGAAGTTTGCTAGAGAGCATTTGGATGATCCAGAAGAAGATTGGGAGAATGTCATATGGTCAGATGAAACCAAAATATAACTTTTTGGTAAAAACGCAACTCGTCATGTTTGGAGGACAAAGAATGCTGAGTTGCATCCAAAGAACACCATACCTACTGTGAAGCATGGGGATCGGGCTGTTTTTCTGCAAAGGGACCAGGACGACTGATCCGTGTAAAGGAAATAATGAATGGGGCCATGTATCGTGAGATTTTGAGTGAAAACCTCCTTCCATCAGCAAGGGCATTGAAGATGAAACGTGGCTGGGTCTTTCAGCATGACAATGATCCCAAACACACCGCCCGTGCAACGAAGGAGTTGCTTCGTAAGAAGCATTTCAAGGTCCTGGAGTGGCCTAGCCAGTCTCCAGATCTCAACCCCATAGAAAATCTTTGGAGGGAGTTGAAAGTCCATGTTGCCCAGCAACAGCCCCAAAACATCACTGCTCTAGATGAGATCTGCATGGAGGAATGGGCCAAAATACCAGCAACAGTGTGTGAAAACCTTGTGAAGACTTACAGAAAACATTTGACCTCTGTCATTGCCAACAAAGGGTATATAACAAAGTATTGAGATAAACATTTGTTATTGACCAAATACTTATTTTCCACCATAATTTGCAAATAAATTCATTAAAAATCCTACAATGTGATTTCTGGAATTTTTTTCTCATTTTGTCTGTCATAGATGAAGTGTACCTATGATGAAAATTACAGGCCTCATCTTTTTAAGTGGGAGAACTTGCACAATTGGTGGCAGACTAAATACTTTTTTGCCCCACTGTATGTGTATATACTGTACTCTATATCATCTACTGCATCTTTATGTAATACATGTATCACTAGCCACTTTAAACTATGCCACTTTGTTTACATACCCTACATTACTCATCTCATATGTATATACTGTACTCAATACCATCTACTGCATCTTGCTTATGCCGTTCTGTACCATCACTCATTCATATATCTTTATGTACATAGTCTTTATCCCTTTACACTTGTGTTTATAAGGTAGTAGTTTTGGAATTGTTAGGTAGATTACTTGTTGGTTATTACTGCATTGTTGGAACTAGAAGCACAAGCATTTCGCTACACTCACATCTGCTAACCATGTGTATGTGACAAATAAAATTAGATTTGATTTAGCAAGAAAATAGGATGATAACCACATTCTGTTATTTCGCTTTTGTATAATTTCGTAAACTGCATTTTTTAAATTTGGGAAATATTCAAACTGATTCTTAAAGGGTAAAGGAAAAGTTTCAGCTTTAGTTTTGACCACTCTTTTATACCCTTTTCACATTACTTATCTGAACTGTGATGGTCTAGTCACGCATCCACAATGGCGCGTATGTGTGTCTCATGTCTCTGTTTGTTTGTCTGGCTGTCTGTGAATGTCTGCGGCTTTGTAAAAAAGAGTGTGTGTTTATCTATGCCTGACAGACTTCACCTCAGTTGAGATGCTTTTGTCTGGGCTTATCGACCTCCTGCAATTAAAGCCCAGAGCTGTAGAGAAGGGGTAGCCATGTTCCACAGAACCTCTAATTGGAACGTTGAGCGTTCAGGAGTTAGCCGCCAACCCCAGGTTTCCAGTTGTGACCTTCACACCTCACAGGCAACACTGACAAACAGGGATAAGAGTGAATACTAGTCACTAGCGATAAGCATGTAATTGCTTGTACCAGCAAATGCGAATAAGACAATTGTGCTATTCCTGTTCTGACTTCATTGACGAGGTTGCCAGGGACTGTTTCTATGTGTTTTCTATGTGTTGCCAGGGAGTGTTTCTATATGATGCCAAAAGTCAATTGGAGATCAAATGTTATTTACCTGTTCTATTTTTACCAACATTTACCATATAGTTCACCTTGGATTATTGTTGGGAGAACAAAGTAGGCCTAGTTACTGTATGCACTTTTCTCCGTCATTAAGTATTGACTAACTATTTAGGATTTTAGAGGCTGATGCCAGTCCACAGGTGCCACTGTAGCTGCATGGCTGCATCTGGCTTAGAAGCAGTCAAATTAGCCTAACATGTCATTCAAACCCCACTGCACATTCTGATGTTTATCGCCCTCCTAACATTATGGTGTTATTGTCATGACCGCCCAGGGATACCGTTATCACTCCAAATTGACATGCTGCATTGTTAAGGAGACGGTATTGGCAGATTTCGGCAAAGGGAGCGTGATGTGAAGTGTTACGCATCATCATCATTTCCCCTTTTAGGAGCGTGCTTTCCTTTTATCAATCACAGATCATTAGATGTTCATTGGCAAGCCACAACTGATTAATTCTCCTTGAAGCCACATCAAAACCAGCGTCTTGGCGGACGGGATTTGGCCAAGTCAAAACATCTCAAACCCCCTTTACTTTTTTCTTAGTCAAAATATTGGCAGCTATATTATTTGCTTGCATGGGATATGCTGGTGATCATGCCTGAAATACTGACTTTCATCATGACATTGCCTGGGTTCACTCCAAACCCCCCCAGCAAACTAGCTTCTATAACGATGCTGTAGCTCACAGAATGGTGTTGTTCAGACACACGCACACACATGTAAAAACAGAAAAACACACACACACACACACACAGGGAAGAAAATCATGGACTTTTAATTGAGTCTTCCCAATGTTTTATGTGGTACCTCGTTAGATGGTATTGCAAATTAAATAATGCACTCCTCATTCCAGAAAATTAACATTCAGCTTTGTTCTAGCATCAAACGGCATAGAACGCTTGATTTGGGCTTTTGATTTAGCAGTTGTTCAACTGATATAAAAATGTAGTACAGTGTAATGAACACTGAAAACTGGCTCACCACGCCAATATGCTAATTAGTATCTCACGTCTTATTTTCACGTTAGTTTTTTTGAAACGTTTTTTTTGTCTTAGCATAGATTTTGAAGTTCCCTACCCTGTCTTGCATATTATGAGCTGTGTATTATCACTGTCACGTTCTGACCTTAGTTCCTTTGTGATGTCTTTGTTTTAGTATGGTCAGGGCGTGAGCTGGGTGGGCAGTCTGTTCTTTTTTCTATGATTTGGTATTTCTGTGTTTGGCCTGGTAAGGTTCTCAATCAGAGGCAGCTGTCAATTGTTGTCCCTGATTGAGAACCATACTTAGGCAGCCTGTTTTCACCCTTGAGTTATGGGTGATTATTTTCTGTTGAGTGTTTTTATTCTGCACCAGACAGAACTATTTCGGTTTCGTTCGTTCACTTTGTTGTTTTTGTTCAGTGTTCAATTTCTTTATTAAAAATATGGACACTTGCCACGCTGTGCATTGGTCCTCACCTTCTTCCATCAACAACGACCATTACAATCACTCTGTTTCTGCATTCCTGGATTGTGTGCAGTGGGTAGCGATGGGTAGGAGAGAGAAATCACTCAAATGGAATATTCGCTTAATAGAGAGGGCTTGCCATTTTCCTGAGAGTTGTGACAGGAAACCTCAATGTGGAATCCTGCAAATAGCACAAATCTTAATGCTTGTGGTTCACATTTCATTTGTGTGGGAATGATGCCTACAGTAACTGCAGCAGAGCAATGCATTTCTTTTGATATGTGGGTGGTGTTCATTAGGGCACAACGTAGCAAAACGTTTTGCAGCATAAAACAAATGAAATAGTACCAACCCATTTCCTTAAGTTTCAGAGTTTTCTTCCGCTCCGTGTCTACTGAACACAACTCTGGGCTTTCTTCTTGCTGATAGCCAGGGAAGCTTACTCTGTCCCATTTCCCGCGTTCTCTCCCCTCCCTGGTTGTGTGTTAATAAACTTTTGATACTCAAGTATTTTCTCACAGGTCCTCGGGCTGCTGTCAGTATACAGCTTAATTATAGTGTGACTCTGTACCAAATGAAAAATAGGATTTCTGAGCAAGAGGTGCTCTGATATGAACCTATGTAGTTTCAAATAAGCTCTAAATGAGTTGTAGGAAAAAAAGACTGACAGCCCTGCCTCTATGTCCAGGTTGTCTCCTCTCCTTCCACCCCCTCATGAGCACTGCATGATTGCCACCTATCCAATCCACACCTGTCAGTGGAAAGATAAATCATTTTTGTTGTTTTGATAAGAGGTCCTCTGAGACGCTACAATAAGGCTATTACATGTGTCTATCCCCAAGGATTTACTCAAGAGCAGTAAAAAATATATAATCTTGATTTGGGTGGTAGCTTTACTTCCAGACTTTTGCGCTAAAGCGTCCCTGGCAAATTATGTTTAATTTTTATGTTTTGTTTACCTCCAAACATTTTTGCAGAGATACAGTACATATCAAGTCCACAAAACAGGAGGAGGAAAAGGTGGGTTGGGGTTTTATCTTCACCTGTTCTTCCCACACTCAATGGCAAGTAGAAATAGACAATAGAAAATAGAGCCCACTACCTCAGTATGGTGTGGAATTATGGGAGGCTTTGAATGAAGTGAAGTACAGTAGGCGTACACTTGGAAGAGAGAAAACAACAGCCTCAGGGGAGAATAGGGTGTTGGAACCTTGTTGATATCATTCTGTCAATAGAAGATGGAAGAATGTGGGCAGTAAATCCATAGCGCGGCATTGATAGTGCGTGTTCAGACCTGTGATAGGAGAGTGAACTAAACCCTATTAGTGCATTAAGTGTATTGAACAGGGACAATGTCATTGTCTTCACACGCGCTAGGTGTCAAGAGAGAGCTTTTAAGTATGGAGTACACTGATTGGCAAGCAAGACATATTTTAGGCATCACAGTGTTTGTGTGTGTGTGTGGTCTAACTTTCTATCCGTTTGAGTCACCAAATAAATCTAATTTCGCCGGTTCCCAAAAGGAAATAGGCTATTTTAGGCATAGGGGTTAGGTTTATGGTTAGGGTTAGTTTTAGGGTTTAGGGTTAAGGTTAGGTTTAGAGTTAGGAATTAGGTCATGGGAATACATATTTTTGGTTACAATGTGTGTGTTTGTGTGTCGCGCGCGCGCGCGTGTGTGTGTGTGTGTGTGTGTGTGTGTGTGCCTCAGTGTGAGTCACAACTTCCCTAATGTCAAGTTTTAATGATTTCTTTCCGTCTCAGTTGCTGGAGGGAGTTTGGAGCATGACACCATTTGACACAGGCGTGGAGGCGGAGCGTGACGTCTAGACCCAAGTGACAAATGTGCACCCTTCCACTTATCAGTCTCCTCTGCTGCTCCCACTTGCCAGCCTTCAAAAGCCATCTCTCCAGCTACATGGTGATTCAGCAATCAGACTGATTCCAACATGATATAAAATACCACCACCCCTTTTCTGACGATGCTTTTATCACTTCCATTCTGTTAGATTAGCATGTCTCTAATTAGCTCGTCGTCTCTGCTCTTTCCTGATAACGGCTTTGCCGTATTCACAGCTTTGCTCCTCCTACACTATGTTAAAATCATCTTACGATAACAACAAAGCATTTGAACAGATGATTGAAGGCACCTACGCTCAGCATACATTCACCTTAATTTCTGTCCAGAGTGAAACGGCCATCTTGAACAGCCTACTCTTGATAGCTCCAATATTTTCTGTCCCCTCTACAGTGCATTTGCTGGCCAGCTATTGCTTTACACAACCCGAATCTGTGTCTAGTAACACTAGAAAGGCCCCATGGACCCCCCCGCCCCTTCCTGCCAACATTCGAACAGTTTAATAAATATATTTCATATATGCTATTGGAATCGCGGCCGGCCCGCTCATTAAGCAGAGTTAGGCGGTCGCCTATGGTTTCAGATTGATGAGGGCGGCATTTTCTGAGCTAAACTGACCAAGACGCACCTCCAACAACAACACATAAAACCTCACATAATTCTGCTCCAAAAAGGGCTTTTTAGGTGAGCGTTGATGCCGTCCTGTGATAAGCAGTGCCCACTTTGTCAAAGACAGGGGCACAAAATATTTTGCTGGTCCATTCCTAGCATTCCTACAGGGTGCTGTTGGAGAGACTCCTCACTGCGGCGCTCCACCAACGTTCCGTCCAAAAAATAATCCAACATAAATCATGTAACAGATATAAAATATGGAAGAAAGATTATGTGGCCTTTTCTGTAGCCTACAGGCGAGAGATAAAATGTTGTAAAAAATTTTTTTTTAAATGTATTTAACCAGGCAAGTCAGTTAAGAACAAATTCTTATTTTCAATGACTGCCTAGGAACAGTGGGTTAACTACCTGTTCAGGGGCAGAACAACAGATTTTTACTTTGTCAGCTCAGGGGTTTGAACTTGCAACCTTCTGGTTACTAGTCCAACACACCAACCACTAAGCTACCCTGTCGTATGACAATGTAATGAGCAGATTTGTCCTATCAAATAGTCTATCAAACATCATACAAGTTTCTCCGATGGCGCCCAATCAAATAAAACATGTGCTGTCATATTAGCAAACAATATACAGTATCCTAAAAACAGGACAGTTCAAAGTGAAATGGAAAGTAAAACAATATGGAATGGACAATCACAACTGTTTCAGGAGTTTCACTCCATTGTCATGATCAGTGGTTTCAATTTTGTATCTGTCAATTTTTTACAAGCTGATCATAGCGAAAAAGGGTTAGGGTTACTTCTGCATTTCCCACTGTGTAAACACATTGCAAATAGGCTCACGGAAACTCCTGATAAAGTTGGGGAGCTGATATTCAGAGCTTAAATAGCCAAATTGATTAGTCACAGGAATCAGGACAAAAAAGCTAATGGTGGTCCTACCACATGGATGGGCATTCATAAAATGCACTTTCAGGCCGACGTGGTAGGCTACACCCCAGTAAGCATGAGTCGACGTCTTTTGGATGTCTTTTTTTTGGTCCTGTCCAGACCAGACATCTTTTTTTGCCGTTTTACAAATGGTAGGCTTACCACATAGATGGGCATTCATAAAATGTAATTTCAGACAACACTGTAGGCTACACCTCAGTAAGCACGGACCGACGCCGACACCTTTTGGACATATTTGCCGACCGGCCTTTATTTCAACTTCATGGATATTGATTTTTGGTCCATTCTGGAGCAAAACTGAACCAATCATAGACGTTTAAGTTTGGTTCAGATTTTGTCCGGTCTGGACCAGCCTTGATTTAACCCAAACATAGACTGCTATAAATTACGTCTTTTCAACTTTCATTCAGAACCAAAAATAAGCCTGATTTCAACATCCAGAAAATACGTATTTTCAAAATCCGGAAAAGATGCCTTTTCAACATCCTGGAAAATATATATTTCAAAACGTATGGAAAATACGTATTTTCACCTTTCATTCAGAACCTAAATTCAACCTAACCTCAATGTCTGTTAAATATTTTCTTCCTGGGACTATTCTAGTTTTGCAGGGGTTGCATTTTTTGGTCTTGCCTAGGGTGGCAGAACGGCAAGGCCCTGTTTGGAATAATATGCTTTTGGTTGTGTTTATGAAGGTCTTAGGTATCATTAGAATACAAAAATAGTTATTATTTGAAATATAATTTGTATTACTCTATGTTAGTATAAATTAGTATATCTGTTGCCACATGGTCGTGTGGAGCGCATGGAACAGTGGTTATTCTTGGAAAAAGTGATATTTTGAAATAGAGCTCATCTCTTCAATTTTGTGTTATATGGTAAGTGTTTTGGAAACCTCAGAATGCTCTTAAAATGTCTTACCTGCATGTGACTCTGTAGGAGGATTTGAAGAAGTCACTTGTTGGCTCTCCGCTCCTCTTAAAACTGCTTGTAACACAAATTCTGTTAGTGATTTGAAAATTCTAGCAACATAATTTAATAATTAAGTATACTTCTTTAGGAAAACTCAAGGATGGGGTGGAGTACATGACTTTATACATTTTGAGTCAAAATGACTCACTCTGCCTTTCTATACTGAACAAAAATATAAAACGTGACATGCAACAATTTCAAAGATATTACTCAGTTATAGTTTATATAAGGAAATCAGTCAATTGAAATAAATTCATTAGGTCCTAATTTATGGATTTCACATGACTAGAATACAGATATTCATCTGATACATTAAAAAAAGATAGGGGAGAGGATCAGAAAACCAGTCAGTATCTGGTGTGACCACCATTTGCCTCATGCAACACGACACACTCCTTCGCATAGAGTTGATCAGGCTGTTGATTGCGTCCTGTGAAATGTTGTCCCACTCTTCATTAATGGCTGTGCGAAGTAGCTGGATATTAACGAGAACTGGAACACGCTGTCGTACACGTCGATCCAGATCATCCAAAACATACTCAGTAAGTGACATGTCTGGTGAGTATGCAGACAATGGAAAAACTGGGAAATTTTCAGCTTCCAGGAATTGTGTACAGATCCTTGAGACATGGGGCCATGCATTATCATGCTGAAACATGGGTTGATAGCAGTGGATGAATGGCATTACAATGGGCCTCAGGATCTCGTCACGGTATCTCTGTGCATTCAAAAGTTGAAATTGACTAAATGCAATTATGTTCTTTGTCCATAGCTTATACCTGCCCATACCATAACCCCACCACCACCATGTGACACTCTTTTCACAACGTTGACATCAGCAAACCGCTCGCCCACTTGACTCCATACACGAGGTCTGCGGTTGTGAGGCCTGTTGGAGGTACTGCCAAATTCTCTATAATGACATTGGAGGAAACTTATGGTAGAGAAATTAACATTAAATTATCTGGCAACAGCTCTGGTGGACATTCCTGCAGTCAGCATGCCAATTGCACGATCCCTCAAAACTTGAGACATCTGTGGCATTGTGTTGCGTGACAAAACTGCACATTTTAGAGTGGCCTTTTATTGCCCCCAGTACAAGGTGCACTTGTGTAATGATCATGCTGTTTAATCAGCTTCTTGATCTGCCACACCTGTCAGGTGGATGGATTATCTTGGCAAAGGAGAAATGTTCATTAACAGGGATGTAATCAAATTTGTGCAAAAAAATGAGAGAATTAAGCTTGTTGTGCTTATGTAACATTTCTGGGATCTTTTATTTCAGCTCATGAAACATGGGACCAACATTTTACATGTTGCATTTATATTTTTGTTCAGTGTAGATGTTCTACTCCTCTCTACTGCAAATGTTCATGTTTTCTTGTAATAGGGTCCATCTAGGGTGTTTCAAGAGTAGCTGTTCAGTTTTTCCAAACAGTTTTCCTCAGCCGACATCATTAGCCTATATGTGGAAAATGGCTTCTATCGTCACTTACAGATGCAGGATCTTAAGTTTAGCATTTTCTCACAGCAGGAAAACAATCCTGCAGAAACAGGAAATGTGAATTATTATTGTGTTATTATAATTAATGGACATTTTTGTAGGGGTTGATAAATGTTTAGTTAGGACAAATCAAGTCTGACATTTTAAAGTGGAAATTACAAATTCAGAATCCTTTTTAAAAATGACACAGTACAAATGAGCTTTTCTTGCTGTGAATGGACATTTCCTGCTACAACAGGGTGATCAAATTAAGATCCTACATCTGTAGCGTCCCTGAGTGTGCCACTTCTGATTGCCAAGTGAAGAGGAATACTAGGAGGGTGGCATACATATTTATTGAAGAGCTTTCATGAGGTTCACATGAAATTAAAAGGCTTAGAGTCATGTTCTGAATTGAGAATGAATGAATAAATTATATTAATGACTGAACTATGTTCCAACCATGGATAAGTGAAATACCGAAACAAATATTTGAAAGAGAACCTTGAATAGGTTTTTGGACATGATCTCATTTTGAATGAATCCATTCCAGAGCAGTCTGTTCTTTGTTTGTGCCTTACTAAGAACATGCCATTGCATTTGAAACACTGTAAAGAAATGCACATTTCTCAAACTACCTTCTACAGCACTCCAAGCAATATTTCCCACAGCACAGATGATAGATGTTTTACATTTGACCAACTTGCCCTTCTGGCACGAGTCCAGGCTTTGTTTTGGATGTGCATTTTATGGGGAGAGGATGGAGAGAGATGGACAGAGAGATGGAAGGGAGCAATAAAGAATGAATAGACCGACCCAATGAAAAAGTAGAAGAAGTATTTCTGAACTCTGTTGTTAATTATTGATATGCTTATAGTCTACTTCCTGGTCACTTGACACCGAAGATTTTCTCAGCCCTCCTCCTGAAGTTCACTTGGTCCGCAGTGCTAAAAGCCTCACTATGCCTTGCTTCGACTGCCCAGCTCACCAGATTAGGTTTTCTTCTCTCAGCTATGGCTGTCAGGCCCACACACTCCAGACGGATCACACTTGGAATGAACTTTGCTTTGAAAGATCGTTATTTTCCAATGGGAATGAATGCTGTGCGTATACTCTGGTTTATTTCAGTATTGGTGCAGTATACAGATAGTGGAATAAAGGACTAGGTGTCACCATAGGCATTGCAGATTTACTGAACTGACTGTGATGAGCAGTGTTTGCAAATGCTCTAGTGTTTTCAAATACCCCTTTGTATGCTGGTTTATGCGTCAGTTCAATGGTTTACGTGCTTTTCAAGGACAACAATTTATCAACGTGAACACTCTTATGGTAAAGTTCTGTGGAAACGGTACAATAGCAGTTCAGGATTTTGAACCAATAACAGGGTTGATTAACATTGTTTATTTGCCCACTCATCTAAGAATATTGTAGCAAACAGTGAGAGTGCAACACCCCGTGTCTCCCGGCCTGTAACCACTGCGCCAATAGGGTTATCTATTAGGGGAGAACATAACTTGCTTACTACCTAGGCAAGGGGTTGCTTTAACAGTTGGGTTAGCTAAGTATTTCCAATAGGAGATACTGTAGGTCTCCATAGCAAAGTGACTCATCCTTCCTGCGACGCCCACAGATCACAGCAGGGTTAACTCGCTCCCAGGACCCGCTCGATTCTTATTGGATGGTAATGGTGTCTGAGATACTCAGCAGGTGGCTCAATAAACTCCGGTAATAGAGCAATTATTCTCAAACAAAAGGTCACCTCAGGCGTGACGACATCCCTGGCAATCAATAAACCCCCCAATTATGATGGAACAGGGCTTGACATTAACTTTTTTAGCCACTTGTCCTCTGGACAGGTAGGACTGATGTGTACTTGTCCAAAAGCTCAAGTCAAAAAATGGTGTTGTGTGATCCCAGTGGTGGAAAACCTACCCAGTAAAATACTACTTGAATAAAAGTCTTTAGTTTTAAATATACTTACAGTTGAAGTCGGAAGTTTACATACGACTTAGCCAAGTACATTTAAGCTCAGTTTCACAATTCCTGACATTTAATCCTAGTAAAAATTCCCTGTTTTAGGTCAGTTAGGATCACCAATTTATTTTAAGAATGTGAAATGTCAGAATAATAGTAGAGAGAATGATTTATTTCAGCTTTTATTTCTTTCATCACATTCCCAGTGGGTCAGAAGTTTACATACACTCAATCAGTATTTGGTAGCATTGCCTTTAAATTGTTTAACTTGAGTCAAACGTTTCGGTAGCCTTCCACAAGCTTCCCACAATAAGTTGGGTGAATTTTGGCCCATTCCTCCTGACAGAGCTGGTGTAACTGAGTCAGGTTTGTAGGCCTCCTTGCTCGCACATGTTTTTTTTTTCGGATTGAGGTCAAGGCTTTGTGATGGCCACTCCAATTTCTTGCCTTTGTTGACCTTAAGCCATTTTGCCACAACTTTGGAAGTAGGCTTGGGGTCATTGTCCATTTGGAAGACCCATTTGCGACCAAGCTTTAACTTCCTGAATGATGTCTTTAGATGTTGCTTTAATATATCCATTTCATTTTCCTTACTCATGAAGCCATCTATATTGTGAAGTGCACCAGTCCCTCCTGCAGCAAAGCACCCCCACAACATGATGCTGCCACACCTGTGCTTCACGGTTGGGAGGGTGTTTATCAGCTTGCAAGCCATCATCCTTTTCCCTCTAAACAGAACGATGGTCATTATGGCCAAGCAGTTCTATTTTTGTTTCATCAGACCAGAAGACATTTCTCCAAAAAGTATGTTCTTTGTCCCCATGTGCAATTGCGAACCGGAGTCTGTCTTTTTTTTTGTCTGTCTTTTTTTGTGGCGGTTTTGGAGCAGTGACTTCTTCTTTGCTGAGCAGCCTTTCAGGTTATATCGATATAGGACTTGTTTTACTGTGGATATAGATAATTTTGTACCTGTTTTTTCCAGCATCTTCACAAGGTCCTTTGCTGTTGTTCTGGGATTGATTTGCACTTTTCTCAAGCATTCTCAAGTTTCCAAAACACTTACCATATCTCAAGTACGTTCATCTCTAGGAGACAGAACGCGTCTCCTTCCTGAGCGGTATGATGGCTGCATGGTCCCATGGTGTTGATACTTGCGTACTATTGTTTGTACAGATGAAGGTGGTACCTTCTTGCATTTGAAAATTGCTCCCAAGGATGAACCAGACTTTTCTTGGCTGATTTCTTTTGATTTTCCCATGATGTCAACCAAGGAAGCACTGAGTATGAAGGTAGATGAAGGTAGACTCAAATGATGTCAATTAGCCTATCAGAAGCTTCTAAAGTCATGACATCATTTAATGGAATTTTCCAAGCTGTTTAAAGGCACAGTCAACTTCTGACCCACTGGAATTGCGATACAAATTACAAATTTTTAAATTATGTCTGAGTGAAATAATCTGTCTGTAAACAATTGTTGGAAAAATTACTTGTGTCATACACAAAGTAGATGTCCTAATCGACTTGCCAAAACTTAGTTTGTTAACAAGACATTTGTGGAGTGGTTGAAAAACGAGTTTTAATGACTCCAACCTAAGTCTATGTAAACTTCCGACTTCAACTGTACCTATGAAAAGTAAATGAAACTGCAAAAATATCAGTATCAAAAGTAAAAAGTAAACAATTTCAAATTGCTTATATTAAGCCAACCAAATGACACAATGTTCTTGTTTTTAATCTACAGATAGCCAGGGGCACACTCCAGCACTCAGACATAATTTACAAATGAGTCATTTGTGTTTGGTGAGTCCACCAGATCAGAAGTAGTGGAGATGACAGGGACGTTCTCTTGATAAGTGTGGGAATTAGACCATTTTCCTCTCCTGTTAAGCATTCAAAATGTAATGAGTACTTTTGGGTGTCAGAGAAAATGTACTTAAGTAGTCCTTTAAAGTATTTTTACATAAGTATTTTATACCACTGCCTAGTAAGTATTTGGTATTTTAAGACCAGCATCCCGGAGTTGCCTCTTCACTGTTTACGTTGAGACTGGTGTTTTGTGGGTACTATTTAATGAAGTTGCCAGTTGAGGACTTCTAATGCACCTGTTTCTCAAACTAGACACTAATGTAATTGTCCTCTTTTTTATTTTTTATTTTTTATTTCACCTTTATTTAACCAGGTAGGCTAGTTGAGAACAAGTTCTCATTTACAACTGCGACCTGGCCAAGATAAAGCATAGCAGTGTGAGCAGACAACACAGAGTTACACATGGAATAAACAATTAACAAGTCTTGCTCAGTTGTGCACCGGGGCCTCCCACTCCTCTTTCTATTTTCTATACTTCATGAGCCAGTTTGCGCTGTTCTGTGAAGGGAGTAGTACTTAGTGCTGTACGAGATCTTCAGTTTCTTGGAAATTTCTCACATGGAATAGCCTTCATTTCTCAGAACAAGAATAGACTGATGAGTTTCAGAAGAAAGGTCTTTGTTTCTGGACATTTTGAGCCTGTAATCGAACCCACAAATGCTGATGCTCCAGATACTCAACTAGTCTAAAGAAGGCCAATTGTATTGCTTTTTTAATCAGGACAACAGTTTTCAGCTGTGGTAACATAATTGCAAAAGTGTTTTGTAATGATCAATTAGCCTTTTAAAATGATAAACTTGGATTAGCTAAAACAACGTGCCATTGGAACACAGGAGTGATGGTTGCTGAAAATGGGCCTCTGTACACCTATGTAGATATTCCATAAAAATCTGCCGTTTCCAACTACAATAGTCATTTACAACTTTAACAATGTGTAAAGGTTTTCGTCCTCCTCTTCTGAGAAGGAGTAGGAAGGATCGGACCAATGCGCAGCATGGTAAGTGTCCATAATATAATTTTAATGAAATATAACTGAACACAGAAAACAAAGGAATAAGAGAATAAATGGTAACCGACACAGTCCCGTATGGAGCAAACACTGACACGGAAAATAATCACCCACAACCAACATGGGGAAAACAGGCTACCTAAGTATGATTCTCAATCAAAGACAACGATCGACAGCTGCCTCTGATTGAGAACCATACCAGGCCAAACACAGAAATACAACGTAGAAAAAAGAACATAGACTACCCACCCCAACTCACACCCTGACCAAACTAACACAAAGACATAATAAAGGAACTAAGGTCAGAACGTGACACAATATGTACACTGTATTTCTGATCAATTTGATGTTATTTTAATGGCCAAAATATTTGCTTTTCTTTCAAAAACAAGTACATTTCTAAATTACCCCAAACGTTTGACCTCCTCAACTCTTAGCCAAGAGAGACTGGCATGCATAGTATTTATATGAGCCCTCTGATTACAATGAAGAGCAAGACTTGCTGCTCTGTTCTGGGCCAGCTGCAGCTTAACTACGTCTTTCTTTGCAGATCTCGCCACGCGTTGGGGCAATAATCAAGATAAGACAAAACTAAAGCCTCCAGGACTTGCTTTTGGAGTGTGGTGTCAAAAAAGCAGATTATCTCTTTATTATGGACAGACCTCTCCCCATCTTAATTAACAACCATTGAATCTATATGTTTTGACCATGACAGTTTACAATCTAAGGTAACACAAAATAAAGTAATGTAGTCTCCTCAACTTGTTCAACAGCTACACCATTCATGACCAGATTCAGCTGAGGTCTAGAATTTAGGGAATGATTTGTACCAAATACAATGCTCTTAGTTTTAGAGATGTTCAGGACCAGTTTATTACTGGCCACCTATTCCAAAACAGACTGCAACTCTTTAAGGGTTTCAATGACTTCATTAGCGGTGGTTGGTGATGCATATGTGGTTGAATCATCAGCATACATGGACACACATTCTTTGTTTAACCTGTTTGGGATAGGGGGCAGCATTTTCACATTTGGATGAAAAGCATGCCCAGAGTAAACTGCCTGCTCCTCAGTCCCAGTTGCTAATATATGCATATTATTAGTATATTTGGATAGAAAACACTCTGAAGTTTATAAAACTGTTTGAACAGAACTCATATCGCAGGCGAAAACCTGAGAAAAATCCAACCAGGAAGTGGGAAATCTGAGGCTTGTAGTTTTTCAACTCATGGCCTATTGAAAACACAGTGTCTATTATGGGGTCAAATTGCACTTCCTAAGGCTTCCACTAGATGTCAACAGTCTTTAGAACCTTGTTTCAGGCTTCTACTGTGAAGGAGGGGAGAATGAGGGCTCTTTGAGTCAGTGGTCTGGCAAAGTGCCATGAACTCCTTACGCACGTTCACGTGAGAGTTAGCTTGATTTCCATTGCATTTCTGAAGACAAAGGAATTCTCCGGTTGGAACATTATTGAAGATGTATGATAAAAACATCCTAAAGATAGATTATATACTTCGCGTGACATGTTTCTACGGACTGTAACAGAACTTTTTGACTTTTCGTCTGCTCGTGCGTCATGAATTTGGATTACACTCCAATATGGCGGATATCTGTTTGTTTTGATTTGTCGACTGTACGACTGTACCTAACGACTGTACCTAACGACTGTACCTAACCATAAACACCAATGTCTTTCTTATAATAAATACACAGAAGTATATATTTTTAAACCTGCATATTTAGCTAAAAGAAATCCAGGTTAGCAGGCAATATTAACCAGGTGAAATTGTGTCACTTCTCTTGTGTTCATTGCACACAGAGTCAGGGTATATGCAAATGTTTGGGCAGCCTGGCTCATTGCGAACTAATTTGCCAGAATTTTACGTAATTATGACATAACATTGAAGGTTGTACAATGTAACAGGAATATTTACACTTCGAGATGCCAAACGTTAGATAAAATACCGAACGGTTCTGTATTTCACTGAAATAATAAACGTTTTGTTTTCGAAATGATAGTTTCCGGATTCAACCATATTAATGACCAAAGGCTCGTATTTCTGTGTGTTATTATGTTATAATTAAGTCAATGATTTGATATTTGATAGAGCAGTCTGACTGAGCGATGGTAGGCAGCAGCAGGCTCGTAAGCATTCATTCAAACAACACTTTTGTGCGTTTTGCCAGCAGCTCTTAGCAAGCACAGCGCTGTTTATGACTTCAAGCCTATCAACTCCCGAGATTAGGCTGGTGTAACCAATGTGAAATGGCTAGCTAGTTAGCGGTGTGCGCGCTAATAGCATTTCAATCGGTGACTTCACTCACTCTGAGACTTGGTGTGGTTGTTCCCCTTGCTCTGCATGGGTAACGCTGCTTCGAGGGTGGCTGTTGTCGATGTGTTCCTGGTTCGAGCCCAGGTAGGGGCGAGGAGAGGGATGGAAGCTATACTGTTACACTGGCAATACTAAAGTGCCTATAAGAACATCCAATAGTCAAAGGTATATGAAATACAAATGGTATAGAGAGAAATAATCCTACAAATGCTATATTAACTACAACCTAAAACCTCTTACCTTGGAATATTGAAGTCTCATGTTAAAAGGAACCACCAACTTGCATATGTTCTCACGTTCTGAGCAAGGAACTTAAACGTTATATTTCTTACATGGCACATATTGCACTTTTACTTTCTCCTCCTACACTTTGTTTTTGTATTATTTAAACCAAATTGAAAATGTTTCATTATTTATTTGAGGCTGAATTGATTTTTATTGATGTATTATATTAAGTTAAAATAAGTGTTCATTCAGTATTGTTGTAATTGCCATTATTACAAATACATTTTTTTTTAAATCGGACGATTATTCGGTCTCAGCTTTTTTTGGTCCTCCAACAATCGGTATCGGAGTTGAAAAATCATAATCGGTCGACCTCTAATATAAATATGCACTTTATCAAACAAAACATACATGTATTGTGTAACATAATGTCCTATGAGTGTCATCTGATGAAGATCATCAAAAGTCAGTGATTAATTGTATCTATATTTCTGCTTTTTGTGACTCCCCTCTTTGGCTGGAAAAATGGCTGTGTGTGTTTTTATGACTTGGCTCTGACCTAACATAATCATATGTTGTGCTATCGCTGTAAAGCCTTTTTGAAATCGGACACGATCGGTAGATTAACAAGAAGTTTCTTTAATTTGGTGTATTGCACTTGTTAATGTATGAAAGTTATGTATGAATGTATGAAAAAATGAATTTCGCACGCTGTCTTTTCAGCGGAATGTTGTCGATGGGTGCCGCTAGGCCGTAAGAAGTTAATGCCAGTGGCAGGTCATTGTTAAAAATAGAAACGAGTAGAAGGCCTAGAGAGCTGCCCTGCGGTACACCACACTTTACATGTTTGACATTGGAGAAGCTTCCATTAAAGAAAACCCTCTGAGTTCCATTAGATAGATATCTCTGAATCCACGATATGGTCAAATAAATCAGAGGTTGTAAAGCCATGGCTTTCATGGCTTTCCTGTTTATAGCCAATGTATTGTGATCACTGCATCCAATGGGTATGGATACTGCTTTATAACAAACTTCTACAGTATTGGTAAAAATGTGATTGATAATTATGGATGGTGTTGTTCCTGTAGTGTTTGCAAACACCCTGGTAGGTTGATTAATAATCTGAACCAGATTACAGGTACTGGTTACAGTGAGAAGCTTCCTCTTGAGTGGACAGCTTGATGCAAACCAGTCAATATTCAGGTTCCCAAGAAAGTAGACCTCTCTGTTTACATCACATTTGCTATCAAGCATTTCACACATATTATTTAGATACTGACTGTTAGCACTTGGTGGCCTATAGCAACACCCCAAAAGAAAAGCCTCTAGAAGTGCCAGGTGTACCTGCAACCCCAACACTTCAATGACACTTGAGTCGTGGATGCGAAGTCAGGCGCAGGAAACAGAGGATAAAGGACAATTGTTTTTTATTCCGGCGCAGGAAAACGGTCACGCCAAAACACCAGGCGCATAACAAAGACCGGCCCAAAAACATGACCCAACCAGTCCGGGGAAAAACAAGAAAATTGCACAACCATAAACATGAACAGAGAAAATAAGCCTGCACAAATGCAGGCGGGCATCTCCGGCTTAAATAGCCCAACTAAAACCTAAACAAGAAACAGGTGTAACCAATAAAACAAAACCAACAGAAAAGGGAAAAGGGATCGGTGGCAGCTAGTAGACCGGTGACGACGACCGCCGAGCGCCGCCCGAACAGGAAGAGGAGCCACCTTCGGTGGGAGTCTTGACACCATGGTCTCAGCCACAATGGCTAACCGCATCGCTGGCTGCGTTTAAGTCCTCAAGAAAACCCCGCTAGCTTGATAGGCAGCTAGCTAGCTGCTAGGCTAACTGCTCCGCCAAATAGCTCCTCAGACACGGCCTTGGTCGGCAGGATCACTGGACAGAAAGTAGCAGTCCCAGCAACTGATGCCAACTGCATCACGGGATCCAAACTACTGTGTAGCCTAGGCCTACTTTGTTTATGTTTGTACATTTTTGAAGCATGTGTCAAGAGGACCACAATGGAAATATGTTTCCAAACATTGTTGTGTCAACTTCGATGATTTTAAATGAATTATCCACGTTGTTGTATTGTGTTTTAAATTGACAAAAAAATCTATTTATATATCTATAACTAAGCTAAGCACTTGTGACTGTTGAGTCAGTGATTAAGCTCACTGGCTCAACAGTCACAGGTTTATTTTCTCTCGTGTGCTCTGTCAATATAGTTAAATTGGATGTGTATGGATGTGTAACAATATGCTTGTGCAAGTTGAAATTGGATAGTTGAGCAGTGCAGCACACATCATATCAACATAATAACAGTTCTGTCACTGAGATGTGTTTTCAGGTCTGTACCCCTCTCTCATTCCCATTTTGATAAAAGGTGCAGCACAACCTGTTGATGACGTGTCATCTCACTGAACGTACTCAAGTCTACTGTGGATATGGATCCACTTGCGGCCAAGTGAGCAGAAATGAACATGAGCAGAAAAGAACCCCATACATTCTGTAAAATATGGTGGTGGATTTTTGATATTATGAGGCTATTTTGCTTCCACTGGCCCTGGGGCGATTGTTAAGGTCAACGACATCATGAACTTTACCCAGTACCACAACATTTTAGTCAAAAACTAAAGGAGGCTGAAAGTTGGCCGCAAGTGGATCTTCCAGATAAACAATAACCCCAATCACACATTAAAATCCACAAAGAAATGGTTAATTGGCCACAAAGTCCGATATTTGCAATGGCAATCTCAGTCTCCAGAGGACTTGAAACCCATTAAAAACCTGTAGTTTGAATTGAAGAGGGCAGTCCAAGCACAGACTAAGGATATCAAGGATCTGGAAGGATTCAAGATCCTTCCCAATGTGTTCTCCAACTCATAAAAGATTTTATGAAAAAGGCTCAGTGCCATTATCCTCGCAAGATGAGGTAGTGAAAGGTATATGAAACAGGGGTGTCAATCATTTTGACCCTTACTTTTTTTTCTCAAAAAGCCATTAATTGTTAAACAAAATAAAAACAATTCTGAGCAAATTTATTAGTATTTCTCATCTTTTTTGTTGTTGTTGCATACAATATTTCTCATCTTTATCAAGGATGTCAATTATTTCAGACCCCACTGTATATGTAGTATAACATAACCATATTCAATTCAACTAAACTCTTTTCTGTTTGAAAATCAATACTATATGGCTCTGCTTTAATTGTTCTGAACTGACAAGCCAACATTGTCTTATTTCCACCACATCAAGGTTAGGGCATATTTCTTCCTTCATCTCTGTCAAACATGGGATAGAGCATGTATGCTATTTATATTCTATTTGTCAGAACAAGCACAAGTTAATTATCGAAAGACAAATAGGGGAAATATGTTAGACCCTCTGTTACATTACAAATTCCTCGAGGTAGGAATATCGGAAAAATATGATCAGTGTCTCATTTGAGAGAAGACATCCTCCTGAGTCATGACATCGGCCAGTATTGAAATCTGACATGTATGATAGACGTTTTCACCATCTAAAAGACATTACTCCTATTAACTTCCAGTGTAGTGAGAGAGACTTTATCACAGTGCTACGTCATACTGGCTGGCTGCTTGACTTCTGCCTGCTTGATCGGCAATATCTCGGATACACATGAAAACATGAATTGATCCAGGGAATCGATAGAACGTCGCTCAGAGATGCACGAAAACAATATAACATTAAAAATGGGTGAATCTTTACTTTAAGTGATGCTAGTCAGTCTTATAGCATTGTCTTCTACAATGCAGGTGTTACTGTATAATTTTCAATTCTCCATCTGTCAATGTCCAAACATCTAGACACACTCAGTCCGAAGTGACAGTGGGCTTGTGCATCTGTAGTAAACAAATCATTAAATTTGGTCAGCATGTGCCTATCTCTTCCCTAGTAGGTAAATGATAGCATTGTGCTTGTATGTACGTCTACTGTATTGCTTGTGGCACCATCAAATCAGATGGCTTTGGCTTGGATTAAATCCCTCCCCGTCCCCTGATACATCAGTCTTTCCCTTCTTTGAGCCCACCCCTCTCTTTATTCATGTTTTTGTTTACTCTGATGTTTTGTTTTTCTTTTCCTTTCTACAATTGTAAAGCGACTTCGGGTCCCTGAAAAGTGCTATATACCTCCCACCTATTATTATTATTATCTTTAACAGCTGGATGAACAAACTGTCAAATACATGGAATTGTTTCTCAAATGAATTTACTCCATATAAAATCCACTTTATAAGATGACAAGAATCAACCTTTCGTGTACCATTGCACACGTTCAGCGTCTGACACCGGGTGAAAATGAAAAAGGGGAGAAAACAGTAATTAGTTCGGAGTATCAGGGTTTCAATTTCAAAGTCTCCCGTCTATCCCTAGTCAGAGTGGGAGAGAGAGGGGTGAACCCTTATCCTAGGTTCTGCTGGCATAGTGCCACAAACCAATCTCGTGTGCATTTGTCAATAAGGTGAACTACATGAGAGTGCTTTTCTCTGCCTTTTCGAGAAGTAATGATGAAGTCTAACATGGTCAGCAATATAGCTCACCTCAGCCAACCCCCTAGAACACCTCTTTAGTCTCCTTTCCATCAAAACAATGTTGAAATATCACCAAAGTATTAAAAAACAAATTCACAGCCACACACTGCTCGGTGGACGGATTCTATTCTATATTTATTTTTTATTTCACCTTTATTTAACCAGGTAGGCTAGTTGAGAACAAGTTCTCATTTACAACTGCGACCTGGCCAAGATAAAGCAAAGCAGTGCGACAGAAACAACAACACAGAATTACACATGGAATGAACAAGCGTATACAGTCAATAACACAATAGGGGGGAAAAGTCTGTATACAGTGTGTGCAAATGGCGTGAGGAGGTAAGGCAATAACTAGGCAATAGTAGCAATTACAATTTAGCAAATGAACACTGGAGTGATAGATGAGCAGATGATGATGTGCAAGTAGAAATACTGGAGCTTTATCCGAAGTCGAGGATCGGTAGGATCCAGTTTTACGAGGGTATGTTCGGCGGCGTGAGTGAAGGAGACTTTGTTGCGAAATAGGAAGCCAATTCTAGATATCATTTTGGATTGGAGATGTTTAATATGAGTCTGGAAGGAGAGTTTACAGTCTAGCCAGACACCTAGGTATTTGTAGTTGTCCACATATTCTAAGTCAGAACCGTCCAGAGTAGTGATGCTAGTCGGGCAGGCGGGTGCCAGCAGCGAATGGCTGAAAAGCATGCATTTAGTTTTACTAGCGTTTAAGAGCAGTTGGGGGCCACGGAAGGAGTGTTGTATGGTATTGAAGCTCGTTTGGAGGTTTGTTAACACAGTGTCCAATGAAGGGCCAGATGTATACAGAATGGTGTCGTCTGCGTAGAGGTGGATCAGGGAATCACTCCCAGCAAGTGCGAAATCGTTGATATATACAGAGAAAAGAGTCAGCCCGAGACTTGAACCCTGTGGTACCCCCATAGAGACTGCCAGAGGTCTGGACAACAGGCCCTCCGATTTGACACACTGAACTCTGTCTGAGAAGTAGTTGGTGAACCAGGCGAGGCAGTCATTTGAGAAACCAAGGTTGTTGAGTCTGCCGATAAGAATACGGTGATTGACTTTGAGTCGAAAGCCTTGGCCAGGTTGATGAAGACGGCTGCTCAGTAAAATCTTTTATCGATGGCGGTTATGATATCATTTAGTACCTTGAGCGTGGCTGAGGTGTACCCGTGACCAGCTCGGAGACTGGATTGCACAGCGGAGAAGGTACGGTGGGATTCGAAATGGTCAGTGATCTGTTTGTTAACTTTCAAACACTTTAGAAAGGCAGGGTAGGATGGATATAGGTCTGTAACAGTTTGGGTCTAGAGTGTCACCCCCTTTGAAGAGGGGGATGACCGCGGTAGCTTTCCAATCTTTAGGGATCTCGGACGATACAAAAGAGAGGTTGAACAGACTGGTAATAGGGGTTACAACAATGGCGACGGATAATTTTAGAAAGATAGGTTCCAGGTTGTCTAGCCCAGCTGATTTGTACGGGTCCAGGTTTTGCAGAACATCTGCTATCTGAATTTGGGTGAAGGAGAAGCTGGGGAGGCTTGGGCAAGTAGTTGCGGGGGGGTGCGGAGCTGTTGGCCGGGGTTGGGGTAGCCAGGAGGAAAGCATGGCCAGCCTGCTCTTGTTCACCATGGACTTTACAGTGTCCCAAAATGCTTTGGAGTTAGTGCTACAGGATGCAAATCTCTGTTTGAAAAAACTAGCCTTTGCTTTCCTGACTGACTGCTTGTATTGGTTCCTGACTTTCCTGAACAGTTGCATATTGCGGGGACTATTCAATGCTATTGCAGTCCGCCACAGGATGTTTTTGTGCTGGTCGAGGGCAGTCAGGTTTGGAGTGAACCAAGGGCTATATCTGTTCTTAGTTCTACATTTTTTGAAAGGGGCATGCTTATTTAATATAATACACTCTTATCGACTACTGAACCAAATCCATACACAAAACCTTGTTAAATATTTTCTCTACATTCATTGATGTACATATGTGTCATGGCATGTGTTCTACAAAAGCCTGGTAATTGAAAGTATTGTGCACAATCCATCTTTTTGTTTTTTTGTCAGCAATTTAAGAGTGAGATGGCTCCCCATTAAACCTATCCTCAACCTATTTCTAACTTCCCGCCCCTTGGAAACCGGGGCTGTGCCCTCAGAGGAGATGTGCTCCCTACATTTGTGTGTCGCTGAAGGGGGAGCCTCCACCGAGTTGGCAGCACTTTGAAAGAAAGGAGGAGAGAGTAAATAGGAGAGGAAGAGAAAGAGTGGGGTGGCTCACTACCTAATTTCTTAGCCTACAGTAAATAGCTTTTACTTGACATATACCTACAGAATACACAGTCCTTGGAAAGGAAAGTGTACTCCATATCAACAGTAGTCAAGAAAATATAAGTTTACAGAACTATCTTAATTTGATAACTTTGTTGTTGCAGAGAATTGTCAAATTAAGATAGCTCATCTCTACATCCATAGTACACTGTATATTGTAACAGTACAGTTCTACACAGTGTAGTCTTTCTAGAATAAAAAGTTGTTTTTGTGTTTTTATGAAGTGATTGTTGCTGTGCTTTCATCTGTCCTTTTATTGGGCTTTTGTCACCATTTGTCTTCCCCCTCTTGTTGAGCTGTGCCTTTCTCAATTTGCTTTTTCAATCTTCAGATTTAATACACACACCCACACAGTCCGACGCACAAGCACACAAACACAGAGACAGTAATACATACATTTATTTTCTCGCTCTCTCATGGGAGGCCCAGAATAAACCTTTTTTTCTCCATCCATTGTATCTTAACAGGAGTGCAAACTGCTTCTTTTTTGGCCTTCCTACCTGTCACCTGGGAAAGCACTTTCTCTGGGATATTTTCAGGAGAAGATTGGAAAGGAAAATGGAGAGGAAGAAGAGGAGGAGGAAGATTGTATAGAAGAGAGAGGGAATAGGTGTAGGTCTCTCAATGAAGTACACGCTTAGAAAACAGGGTTCCAAAAGGGTTCTTTGGCTGTCCCCATAGGATAACCCTTTTGGGTTCCAGGTAGAACTCTTTTGGGTTCCTTGTCGACCCCTCTGTAGAAAGAACACCTGTAACCAAAAAGGGTTTTTCAAAGGGCTATCCTATGGGGACAGCCGAAGAACCTTTTCATGTTCTAGATAGCACCTTTTTTGTGTGAAACACACAGTACGTTTATTGTTGAATATAATGTTGTCTAAGTACTTGTAATCGTTAACAAAACTTTTAAAAATCCCTTTTCATTTGACAGTATGTGTGTGTTTGGATGCATATTCAACAAATCCATTCACACCATTACCAGTTCTGCACCTACTAAACCCCATCACTGGGGTCACTGGCTACAGATCAGTAGAGCACTGTAAATCCATTGACCTTTCCTCGTTTTTCTTCCCTCGCAGACGTCTCGGATGGTGTCTGACACTGTGTCGTCTTACCCTGTCTGGGCAGTTCCACTGACTCTGAGCTGTGCTCTACCAGCCTTGTCCGTCAAACCCGATTGGGTCCTCCATTGCTTGGATTGTAGGGGTATTCTGTTGGGCCTCTGCACTAGGGAAGAATTCAGGATCACTGCACAGATGAATGACTGTTTTGGAGCCAAGATGATGCTCGCTTGACTGTCTTGTGTTTTCAGTGCTACTATATTAGATTAAAGGCGATAATTGTGCTCGTTGTGTATAATACTATTTGAAATCATGTCAAATAGTGTATCTGTGCTTGACTGAGCTTGAGCCTAGCTTTGCCTTCTAGTCAAAACAAAATAAACTGTTGAGTAAAGTGAGGACTGTTTATAAGTGACTTTAGAATTGTGGGTTGAGCTTGGATGTGGACATGTGTATAAATTACACATGTGTACATGTGTGAAATAGGACAAATATAAGCACCCACTTATTATTTTTCTTATTGTTATTCTTATTATTATATACATCTTATTATCATAATTGCATTTCAAGGAGGCCAATAGTCACTATGATGATAAGCCAACTGTGGTGCATCAATGGAGACCTACTTTCTAACTCTCAACCAGGCCTGTTTCTGAAAATAGTTTTTTTTTTTAATTGTGTGTTGTGTTTTTGAGAAGTGGGGAGTGGGGAGAGATTTTAAGGGGTGATCGGGCCCCTTAAAGGGCCCCTGTCAACACCCCAGAGAAGAGTTGAAAGCAGCCCCAGTCCGAGTGTCATCACTATGAATAATGACAGAACAGTGGATGAGTCATCTAGATTTATTTTGATCCTTTCTTTATTTCTGTTTTTGTTATTCGTTTTGGCTGCAATGGCTCGCTTCTCCACGTCAACTGATTATCTGTGTCTACACTAATGTAATGAAGTGTGTGTGTGTGTGTGGGGGGTTATCCACTATCTCGAGGTGAGTATGTGGGGGAGTGGGGATGGGTGTCCTGTGAATATGTGTATGTATTCGCTTCATTGACTTTAATGAAGTTTATCAAAATGTAGATGGATTTGTTTAGGACAATGTAGACTCTAGCCATTTTTAATATTCCATGTGGACTTTGCAGAGGATTGAATTATCCATAGGTATCGATTTAATATTTTTCAGTGGCTACTTTAAAAGGCAGGCTGTGCTCTCATATTCTCAGGTGACTGTGGAACATGATTAATATGAATAAATCAACAACAGGTGGCGCGATAGAAAGCCTTTGTCAAACTACTTTTTGCCTCATCAGGGTTCCCATGAGAACATAACAAACAAACTGACTAATTGAAAATAATTCAATTCAGAGTGAATACTAAATAGTCCCAGCAGGCACCCTGTGTACTCCTAGGGCAGAAAACTCTTTATAAATGTGTGTATATACAGGGCCTTCAGAATGTATTCATACCCAGGTACTTATTCCACATTGTACAATATTAGCACATTATTTTATTTGTTATTCTTCAAACCCTGTCATGTTGGTTGTTGATCATTGCTACACAGCCATTTTCAAGTCTTGCCATAGATTTTCAAGCCAATTTAAGTCAAAACTGTAACTAGGCCACTCAGGAACATTCAATATCGTTATCGTAAGCCCCTCCAGTGTATATTTGACCTTGTGTTTTAGGTTAAATCATGTTAAACACTATTATTGCACACAGTGAGTCCATGTAACTTATTATGTGACTTGTGAAGAATCTTTTATATTTGTGTACTTTTTACCCACTTTTTCATGATATCCAATTGGTAGTTACAGTCTTGTCCCATCGCTGCAACTCCCATGCGGACTTGGAAGAGGTAAAAATCGAGAGCGATGCGTCCTCCGAAACACAACCCTGCCAAGCACTGCTTCTTGACACACTGCTCGCTTTAACCCAGAAGCCAGCTGCACCAATGTGATGGAGGAAACAACGTACAGCTGGCGTCCGAAGTCGGTTGGCAGGTGCCTGCCCGCCACATGGAGTCACTGGAGCGCGATGGGACATGAAATCCCGGCCGGCTAAACCCTCCCCTAACCCGGACGACGCTAGGCCAATTGTGCACCGCCTCATGGGTCTCTCGGTCACGGCCGACTTTGACAAAGATTGTGATCGAACCCAGGGCTGTAGTGACCCCTCAGGCACGGGAAGCCCGTTAAGCACATTTTTACTCCTAAACTTATTTAGGCTTGCCATAACAAAGGGGTTGAAGACCCAAGACATTTCAGAATTTTATTTCTAATTAAATTTGTAAAAATTTGAAAAACATAATTCCAATTTGACATTATGAGTTATTGTGTGTTGGCCAGGTCTTGTGTGTAGGCCAGGTCTCTCACTTTAATCCATTTTAAATTCAGGCTGTAACACAATCAAGGGGTGTAGATACTTTCTGAAGGCACTGTATGTTTATATATTCAATAGAAAACTATGGGATTTCAAAGTTAGGCCACATCCATCTTGGCCAAATAATACATTACAGGAGCCTTGGTTATTACATTTAAAAATGTATTCATATTGAAAAATATAAACATGAATATTGAAAATATACATTTAAAAAAAGGATCATCTTTCAATATATTTTTTAAAACAAAATATACTCTATGTGCATATCAAAGTTCCAGAGTGGGATCTCTGCTACTTTTGGCATTATGATCCAATTTGAAGGATTTCCAACAGAGTGAATGTGAAAATGGATTCAATTTGCAATGATACAAGTAAAAGGAGGGCTGTGATTGGTTACATTGCCGACTATGCAAATTTCTCTGCATAAAAGGGGTCATTACTTTAAAATTAGCAGAGAGTATATTATGTTCAACAATATATTGAAAAATGTGCCTAATCAAAAATTGTATATTTTCAATATTCATAAATTAATATAAGAAAATTGTTGTTTAAATACAAATGCTACTCATATTACAGAGCAAGCAGTAAAGCTTCATATAATGCCAATGTTTGTAGCACCTACAGATGAAACATTATGGAGTCTTAAATGAGACCTGGTTAAAGCCAAAATGTCACAAATGTTCCAACTTCAATTCATTATCTTTCAATAATGCTTTAAGACACAAATGTCAAATACATATTAACAGTCCTTTCTCCAAAAGACTGGATTACATTTTTATGAAAATCCCCAGAATCATGTTATTTTTTTGTTGCAATTTGTGTTTCCGATTGTGGCACACCACATAACCACTTCCATCAAAGAATTCAGAATATGATCACATACAGTGCATTCGGAAAGTCTGCTTGCTCTGTAATATGAGTAGTATTTGTATTTAAACAACAATTTTCTTATATTAATTTATGAATATTGAAAATATAAAATGTTTGATTAGGCACATTTTGTTACATTACAGCTTTACTGTATTTTTAAATTAATTAAATAACACATTTTCCTCATCAATCACACACAATACCCCATAATGACAAAGTATAAACAGGTTTTTAGGAATGTTTGCACATTTATTAAAAATTAAAAACAGAAAAACCTTGTTTCCGTAAGTATTCCGACCCTTTGCTATGAGACTTGAAATTGAGCTCAGTTGCATCTTGTTTCCATTGATCATCCTTGAGATGTTTCTACAACTTGATTGGAGTCCACCTGTGGTAAATTCAATTGATTGGACCTGATTTGTAAAGGCACACACCTGTCTATATAAGGTTCCACTGTTCACAGTGCATGTCAGAGTAAAAACCAAGCCATGAGGTTGAAAGAATTGTCCGTAGAGCTCCGAGGCAGGATTGTGTTGAGGCACAAATCTGAGGAAGGGTACCAAAAAATGTCTGCATCACTGAAGGTCAGCAAGAAGACAGTGGCCTCCATCATTCTTAAATGGAATAAGTTTGGAACCTCCAAGACTCTTCCTAGAGCTGTCCGCCTAGTCAAACTGAGCTATTGGGGGAGAAGAGCCTTGGTCAGGGAGGTGACCAAGAACCCGATGGTCATTCTGACAAAGCTCCAGAGTTTCTCTGTGGACATGGAAGAACCTTCCAGAAGGACAACCATTTCTGCAGCACTCCCCCAATCAGGCATTTATGGTAGTGGCCAGATGGAAGCCACTACTCAGTAAAAGGCACATGACAACCAACTTGGTATTTGCAAAAAAAAAACACCTAAAGGACTCTGACCATGAGAAAAAAGATTCTCTGGTCTAAGGAAACCAAGATTGATCTCTTTGGCCTAAATGCCAAGCGTCACGTCTGGAGGAAACCTGGCACCATCCCTATGGTGAAACATGGTGGTGGCAGCATCAATCAATGTTTTTTAGAGGCAGAAACTGGGAGACTAGTCAGGATCGAAGGAAAGATGAACAGAGCAAAGTACATAGTGATCATTGATGAAAACCTGCTCCAGAGCTCTCAGAGAACCTCAGACTGGGAAGGTTCACCTTCCAACAGGACAACAACCGTAAGCACACAGCCAAGACAACGCAGGAATGGCTTCGGGACAAGTCTCTGAATGTCCTTGAGTTGCCCAGCCAGAGCCGGTCGAACATCTCTGCAGAGGCCTGAATATAGCTGTGCAGCGACACTCCCCCTCCAACCTGACAGAGCTTGAGAGAATCTGCTTAGAAGAATGGGAGAAAGTCCCCAAATACAGGTGTGCCAAGCTTTTAGTGTCATACCCAAGAAGACTCGAGGCTGTAATCACTGCTAAAGGTGCTTCAACAAGTACCTAGTAAAGAATCGGAATACTATATTTCAGTTTTTCAAAATACCAGTTTTCTTTGTCATTATAGGGTATGGTGTGTAGATTGATGAGAAAAAAACGATTTAATACATTTTAGAGTGGAAAAAGGGAATGGGTCTGAATACTTTCCGAATGCACTGTATATCTCAATTCCACCTAAAGGTAGCAGAGATATTAGACTATTGGGTTTATATTTACTGCACATATAAAGTAGCATATTCCCAATTTTGTCCAATTTTCTTTTCTCATTTGTTGGTCTTGTGTTGATATATCCTGGAAAGATATTGATGAGACGGGAAATGGAGATGAGCTTCTGTTCTATTACAGCCTTGAGGAAGACTTGTTTTATTTTTTCTGGATCTCTACCATCCTGGACACACTGATGGAGTGTGATGAAACAAAATGAAACTGTAGACACATTGATGATCCATCTTGCATTGCTGATCTTAGTATTCTAGATTTTTTTCAAGAAATATTTGAAGCGTTGCACTCCCAACGAACAACAGAAGAACACAGATATCTATTCATCCATTATACATGAGTTCTTTCACACAAGTTTTTAATCTGTATAGACGTGGCGTCTACCTCATGTGCACCAAGCAGATGAACGTCACAGAAGATTTTGCCATGTATATCAATACCATTCAAACACTGTTTCCATGGTGATGTGAGCAAGGAACTCTCTGAGCTGTAGTATTGATGTCGAGCATGATTATTATATACTGCTAAACATTTAGCTGCCCCTAAACTATTGAAAGCTTGTGGTGTCCCACAACAGAGTTGCCATTGGTTGAAATCTGTTTTATCACCCCACCCCTCCACATGCTTCAGAAGTTTCATTTCCATCCTTTGCCAACTGTTCAGCTTCTGGTTTTAGGATGGACACCTTTTATGAGCATCCAGCATAGGCATATCCCATGATAGGGGATGTATAACTCCATTCTCCTGTAACTAACTTTGGCAGGTGTCAGAGAACAGCACACACTGTTTCTTTTCAAATAGATTTGATTTACTCTGAACCCAACAGCAAGAGGTCCGTTTGCTGTCACACCCTCCGAGGCTCTCTCTAATGGATTGGAAATGAATCACTCGCAAATCAAACAATCCAAGCAAAATGAGGCAGAGGATTCTGGGCACAAAGCTTTACATTTCCTGACCAGTAAAACTGAACGTTCTGAGAACGGAAGTTAACATTTTGCCTGTTCTGGGAATGTACATTTTTAGGTTGCAGGGAGGTTCTGTGAGGCTTTTCCTATGGTTCTCTGAACGTTTTCCTGGTAGGTTTTGATAACGTTCTGAGGACAGAAAAAGTTGGATTATTTTAAGGCAATTAAATAACGTTCTGAGAATATGTTTCAATAAGAACTTTAATAACACTGCTATCTTATGTGAATGGATTTAAATGCCAAGCACAGGTAGGACACATGGAAATTAATTTGCTTAGGCATTAATCATGCAAAAACTTCTTTATTGTGGCACATCATCAGTAAGACTTGAACTTATGATCTTCTGTTCCCTATCAATGGAATTAGTCCACTGCACCACCAGCAAGGAGGTAGCATGCCATGTTTTTCTAACTCGTACAAAGCTGTTCATTTTAGTCTATTCAAACAGACATTTCAAAGGAAACAAGCACTCATTAAGATCAGGTGTGGCCAATTAGTGTGCACAGCCAACACACCTGAACACACTTAACAAGATAGGGGATAGAGGAAGTTTTGTTGACGCAGAGATAGGAATGCACATGTTTTTAAATAACATTCTTAAACGTTTTTTGAACTTTACTAATGTTTTCTTTTTGTTTTTTTATGGAACGTTTTCTTTATGTTTCTGAGAGAATGACTTTATATAGTACTGCCAAAAAACCTGCAGAAAACATTATGATGAAGCACTGAAATTCCTACAGAAGAACATTGTTTCTTAACATTCTCTGAACATTCTGAGAACATGACATTAAATAGAACCATGAGAAAACCTGTAGGAAATGTTATGCTGAAGTACTGAAATTCCCACAGTAGAATGTTGTTTCTTAATGTTCTCTGAACTATTTTAGAACATTCCCACTGTCAAACCAGTTGGAGAACGTTTCTAGAACATTATCAGAAATGTAATTAAATGTAGCCATGTTTGAACTTTTAGGAAATGTTATGTTAAAGTAATGAAATGTCAACATTATTTTGTCAAGTTCCTTAAATGTGCTGAGAATGTTCCAAAGCCAAGCAACTATCCTGCACCATTACCAGAATGTTGTGGGAAGGTTGGATGTAATATAACCATCGGAAAACCATGCTCTCACCAAGCTCTAAGAAATATATGGTGCTCGGTAGAGAACGACGAATATGGATTCTTTAGGGCCGTTGCCATACCGATTTTTGGTGGTCAAGGAGGCGGATGGCCGATATTTTAGGCCGATATTCAATATCATTAAATCAGAAAATGTTGGTGAAAAAGAGAGCCATATTTTAAAATCAAACAATACATGTGACTTTGTTTTTACCAATGTAACTGCAGTGGCTTGCGAAAGTATTCACCCCCCCATTGGCCTTTTTCCTATTTCGTTGCCTTACAACCTGGAATTCAAATGGATTTTTGGGGGTTTGTTTCAATTGATTTAAAAAATATGCCTACCACTTTGAAGATGCAAAATATTTTTAATTGTGAAACAAACAAGAAATAAGACAGAAAACTTGGGCGTGCATAACTATTCACCCCCCCCAACCAAAGTCAGTATTTGTTGAGCCACCTTTTGCAGCAATTACAGCTGCAAGTCTCTTGGGGTATGTCTCTATAAGCTTGGCACATCTATCCACTGGGATTGTTGCCCATTCTTCAAGGCAAAACTGCTCCAGCTCCTTCAAGTTAAACATCTTGAGTGTTGCTTTAGCAGTATGCTTAGGGTCATTGTCTTGCTGAAAGGTGAACCTCTGTCCCAGTCTCAAATCTCTGGAAGACTGAAACAGGTTTCCCTCAAGAATTTCCCTGTATTTAGGGCCATCCATCATTTCTTCAATTGTGACCAGTTTCCCAGTCCCTGCCGATGAAAAACATCCCCACAGGCTGTTCTCGGGGTGATGAGAGGTTTTGGGTTTGTGCCAGACATAGCATTTACCTTGATGGCCAAAAAGTTAAATTTTTGTCTCATCTGACCAGAGTACTTTCTTCCATATGTTTGGGGAGTCTCCCACATGCCTTTTGGCGAACACCAAACATGTTTGCTTATTTTTTTCTGAACACTCTTCTGTAAAGCCCAGCTATGTGGAGTGTATGGCTTAAAGTGATCCTATGGACAGATACCCCAATCTCAGCTGTTGTCACGTCCTGACCTTAGTTCCTTTTTTATGTCTCTATTTTAGTTTGGTCAGGGCGTGAGTTGGGGTGGACATTCTATGTTTGTATGGTTCCCAATCAGAGGCAGCTGTCAATCGTTGTCTCTGATTGAGAACCATACTTAGGTAGCCTGTTCCCACCTGGTGTTTGTGGGTAGTTATTTTCTGTTTAGTGTGTTTTGCACCTGGCGGAGCTGTTTCGGTTGTTCTTTAGTTGCTTGTTTGATAGTGTTCAGTTTTACCATTAAAATGATGAACACTTACCACGCTGCACCTTGGTCCTCACCTTCTTCCACCAACGGTCGTTACAGCTGTTGAGCTTTGCCGCTCCTTCAGGGTTATCTTTGGTCTCTTTGTTGCCTCTCTGATTAATGCCCTCCTTGCCTGGTCCTTGAGTTTTGGTGGGCGGCCCTCTTGACAGGTTTGTTGTGGTGTCATTTCCTTTCCATTTTTTAAATAATGGATTTAATGGTGCTCCATGGGATGTTCAAAGTTTCTGATATTTTTTATAACCCAACCCTGAACTGTACTTCTCCACAACTTTGTCCCTGACCTGTTGGAGAGCTCCTTGGTCTTCATAGTACCGCTTGTTTCGTGGTGCCCCTTGCTTAGTGGTGTTACAGACTCTCAGACCTTTCAGAACAGGTGTATATATACTGAGATCATGTGACACTTAGATTGCACATAGGTGGACTTTATTTAGCTAATTATGTGACTTCTGAAGGTAATTGGTTGCACCAGATCTTATTTAGGGGCTACATAGCAAAGGGGGTGAATAGATATGCAGGCACCACTTTTCTGGGTTTTTTGTTGACATTTTTGAAACACTCATTTTTTAAAGTTTCACTTCACCAATTTGGACTATTTTGTGTATGTCCATTACATGAAATCCAAATAAAAATCCATTTAAATTTAACTACAGGTTGTAATGCAACAAAATAGGAAAAATGCCAAGGGGGGTGAATACTTTTGCAAGGCACTGTACATGACAACATAATGGTAATTCTTAGTAATTATTTGAATGGTCAGTCTCTTGATAAACTGGGTAAATTAAGATGGCATAGGCCTACTCACAATACAGGTGAATACATATTCAATAGGAGTGTGTGCATGCAACGAGTTACTGAGCTTGTTTTGGCTGATCATTGGAGTCTATGGTGCTACAGATGACAATCTGTTTGCCTTCCATGTGGAACTTATATTAGCTTACTGATCAACAACATTTACTTAGAAGCATCACTCCAGCATGTCAAGCCTGTATGGAAGATCATATAGGCACCACTGTTAGTTAGAGAATCTAAAATAACATCTATTCATTGCAAAAGGGTCCAACGTAACATTATGACTTGTGATAGTAGATGCTTATGAAACTAGCATTTTCCAGGATCGGGATTTTTTGGTTTGTTTTCAGATGTCAGGACTAGAGGAAAACCGATTATGATTTTTTTAAAGCCGATACCAATACCGATTATTGGAGGAGCAAAAAAAGTTGATACCGATTAATCAGACTATTTTTTTATATATATATATTTGTAATAATGACAATTACAACAATACCTAATGAACAATGAACACTTATTTTAACTTAACGATTTTATTTATGTACTATATTTAGCCTCAAATAAATAATGAAACATGTTCAATTTGGTTTAAATAATGCAAAAACAGTGTTGGAGAAGAAAGTAAAAGGGCATTATGTGCCATGTAAGAAAGCTAACGTTTAAGTTCCTTGCTCAGAACATGAGAACATATGAAAGATGGTGGTTCCTTTTAGCATGAGTCTTCAATATTCCCAGTTAAGAAGTTTTAGGTTGTAGTTATTATAGGAATTATGACACGTTGGCTATTTTTCTCTATACCATTTGTATTTCATATACCTTTGACTATTGGATGTTCTTACAGGCACTTTAGTATTGCCAGCCTAATCTCGGGCATTCATAGGCTTGAAGTCATAAAATGCATCCAGCGTTGCTAAGAGCTGCTGGCAAACGCAGTAAAGTGCTGTTTGAATGAATGCTTACGAGCCTGCTGCTGCCTACCACCGCTCAGTCAGACTGCTCTATCAAATATCAAATCATAGACTTAGTTATAATAAACACACAGAAATACCAGCCTTTGGTCATTATTGTGGTCAAATCCGGAAACTATCATTTTGAAAACAACAGTTTATTCTTTCAGTTAAATATGGAACCTTTCCATATTTGATCAAATGGGTGGCAACGCTAAGTTTAAATATTGCTGTTACATTGCACAACCTTCAATGTTATGTCAAAATCATGTAAAATTCTGGAAAGTTAATTACTGTCTTTGTTAGGAAGAAATGGTCTTCACACAGTTCGCAACGAGCCAGGCGGCGCAAACTGTTGCATACACCCTGAATCTGCTTGCACTGAACGCTAGGGGAGAAGTGACACAATTTCCCTAGTTAATATTGCCTGCTAACATGCATTTCTTTTTACTAAATATGCAGGTTTAAAAAATATATACTTCTGTGTATTGATTTTAAGAAAGGCATTGATGTTGTGCTTTTGTGCGATTTTGCTTTTTTCGCAAATGTGCTTTTGTTAAATCATCACCCGTTTTGCGAAGTTGACGTAGGCTGTGATTCGATGATAAATAAACAGGCACTGCTTTGATTATATGCAACGCAGGACAAGCTAGTTAACCTAGTAATATCATCAACCATGTGCAGTTAACTAGTGATTATGTGAAGAATGATTGTTTTTAGAAGATAAGTTTAATGCTAGCTAGCAACTTACCTTGGCTCCTTGCAGCCAACAGGTGGTCAGCCTGCCATGCAGTCTCCTCATGGATTGCAATCTAATCGGCCATAATCTGCGTCCAAAAAGTCAGAATCCCGATTGTTATGAAAACTTGAAATTGGCCCTAATTAATCGGCCATGCCGAATAATCGGCTGCCCTCTCGATTATAGACAATTGGCATGTTCAGCTATCTGTCAAGAAATTGTCGGGTTGTAACTTGATCCTACTGCTACGATTGGATAGAGCGAGATTGTAACTCCGCTCCCTTTCACATCTCCTCACACCTCTCTCCGTCGCTCATATCACGTGGTGCTGTTTACTGCTATTATGAGAACTAGCTCAATGGCGATGACATTTACTAACAAGGAGAGCGAGCGTAGGGAAAAAAAATGAAACGTCAATGCACATCTAAATTATTCAAATTTGCCCCATAGTTTGAGAAGTGAGAATGCACACACGTGTGCTGATCTACAGCTTTTTTGGTTCATAAACATGCTGGAAGATTCTTAGGTAGCTAAACCTTTATGTAGGCATTTTAAAACACTTTCTTATTACCAAAATAATCTAATCTGACTATCAATTGTCAATTTACAGATAAGATTGCAGCTGGTCAGATCAGCACACCAGTAAATAGCTAACGTTACACAGACAGTCAGATGGCTCGTTGACGAAAATGGTGCATGTTTAAAATGATAACCAGCTAACGTTAGCTAGCTACATTGGCTATTAGCTCCTATCTTATATCTTAGCACCATTTTTGTCTAGCCAGCTATCCTAATATAGCTAGCTAGCTAACTAACACCACAGACGAAAGTGTTAACTTTGTGACCTGTTAGCAAAGATTAAGATAATTATCTGCTAAAATAGATTGTTTATTGCATGCATTTCTGGGCAAGTCGACACAAGCCTTATTATTAGTGTATTGACTAAACTACTATTTGCAACAGGAGTTTGATTTTGGTCACTGTGTCAATTCATCCATTTCTCAATACTGCAGCTTTCTGTTTGAGAATGAGCTAGCTTGCTAATTGCTATTGCTGATTTTACCCATCTAAACGTTCCTCTGCATTATGCAGTGCTCGTGGCTCAGCCGGTGAGTGGCGGCTGGCATAGCAGCAGCGTTGCTATGTAGAGGGATTATCGTCGAAGCCGATAGAGAAAGGCCAATAGCCAATAGACTAGAAAAGGACAATATCGTCACAATATATCGGCTTGTTCTCAGAATGTTATGTGCTAGCTGCGCAGGTCTGAGAAAGCTGAAATGGGAAGAAAACAATGCCTCTGTTTTTGAGGATTAGTTCCCTTGCCTGAACTGTGAAACACAAGGATGCAGGAGGACTGCATATTGCACCTCTCCTCTTACTCAGGCACTGCAAAACCTGAATATTGATATGGACAAACTGCTGTGTGGCTATAAGGTCAACACAGAAAGCACTGTTCTTTGTATTGATATTACACTGCCAATGGTACTGACACTTATCACTGCACCGCTCTGCTTTGCCAAATGTAAATAGTACCTTTCATCGGCCATAACATGAATCATCGCTGATACCAAAAGATGTCATATCTTCCCTTTTCACTACTACACTTCACTATTAACCTGTTGTACACTGTTAATGCTACTTTCTCTCTCCTCTAACTTTATGTACCTCACTTGTTATTTGGTCACAAACTTTGTTTACTGGCTCTTACATGACTGCAGATACTTTTATTTTTTTGTCACTTTGCCCAGCTGCTACCAGCAATATCACGCAACATTAAATTAGGCCTGATTCAGAGCTTATGTTAATGTAAGGACCGACGCCGGAGATGAGAAGTAGGTACGGGGAGTCAACATTTAATCAGGAAACAGACAAAGACCAAGACAAGAACAGCGCCAGCACACAGGTACAAAAGGACAAACAATTCATGCTGAAGCAGGGAACAGAGCTGGGAACCAGACAGATATAGGGGAGGTAATGACAGAGATGATTGAGTCCAGGTGAGTCCAATAATCGCTGATGCGCGTGACGGGGTAAGGCAGGTGTGCATAATAATGGTGTCAGTAGTGCGTAATGCTCGGGAGCCTGGCGCCTTCGAGCGCCATGGAGGGGGAGTTGGAGCAGGCGTGATAGCTAAGCTACAGTAGCAGGAGTGGTTGTAGTAGCTAACTCCAAACTGCTGCAGGCCCTGCCAATGACGTAATTACTACTGGCTTCATGGAACCACTCGTCCACTGCCATTATTCCCAATGATGCTGTTTCAAATTAAGACACACTTGCTGTATTGCTGTACCCTTGAAGATATTGTTAGGCTGAGGAAGTCCTTGATTAACGTTACCAACATTTTTAAAGTTAATAACCCTGGTAGATATTATGGAGGATGTACTTTAGGTTTGCCACAGTTTTGGCAAAATATTTTGATGATGAACAGCAGATGACCTGGGTTTGCTTAACCGATTTGTTACACTCTAAATTTGAAGCATACTGTCAATCTTGTGCTAGTGTTTTATTTGTTTGTGATTTTGGGTTCCTCTGATGGTGCAAAAGATCTTGGATAGCTTCTAGCGCTTGATCTCTCTCTCTCTCTCTCTCCTTTGACATACTGTGTAATCCCAAGAATATCTATTCGTACAATGTCTCTCTCAATAGGGTTCCTGTAGTCCTCTCCCTTCTACAGCTTCTCCATGCCCACCAGCCACATACATAACTACATATTTCCATGCATTATTTGAGCGTTCATTATGAGTTTCCTCTTTATTCCATCTGAGGATTGAAATGCATGCTTTAGGATGATTTGGTATTCTAATCATACAGGAGAGAGCACACACCCGCACAAACACACACACATCACTCCTAGGTAGGGTTGCAAAATTCTGCTAACTTTCTACAAATGTGCTTGTTTTCTAAAAATCCTGGTTAAAGGATTTCTGGGGGGGAGGCGCAATGTCCTTACCCACCAAGGAGAGGGAGTGAGGCTGAGGCAGACCCCCAGAAGTCATAGCACCACAGGCAGAAAGGCCCAGTCCCCAGGCCCAACGATGCGTTTCTGGGAGACAACTTTATTCCACCCACAGCCCAGGCTTTAGGCCGTCATTATAAATAATATTTTTTTCTTAATTGACTGGATGAATACAAGTAAATAGAACATTCTGGGCCTGTTCTGATGACAGGATCCCAGCCCAACTTAATATTCTATGAAAATATATATTTTTTCCATGACAAGTGCAAAGCTCCCCAGATTTAAGATATGCTTCAGTTTGAGAGCTAACCACTCACTGCTGATGTACAGTTGAAGTCGGATGTTTACATACACTTAGGTTGGAGTCATTAAAACTCGCTTTTCAACGACTCCACAAATTTCTTGTTAACAAACTATAGTTTTGGCAGGTTGGTTAGGACCTCTACTTTGTGCATGACACAAGTAATATTCCCAACAATTGTTTACAGACAGATTATTTCACTTATAATTCACTGTATCACAATTCCAGTGGGTCAGAAGTTTACATACACTAAGTTGACTGTGCCTTGAAACAGCTCGGAAAATTCCAGAAAATTATGTCATGGCTTTAGAAGTTTCTGATAGGCTAATTGGCATCATTTGAGTCAATTGGAGGTGTACCTGTGGATGTATTTCAAGGCCTACCTTTAAACTCAGTGCCTCTTTGCTTGACATCATGGGGAAATCAAGAAATCAGCCAAGACCCCAGAAAAAAAATTCTGGTTCATCCTTGGGAGCAATTTCCAAACACCTAAAGGTACCACGTTCATCTGTACAAACAATAGTACGCAAGTATAAACACCATGGGACCACGCAGCCGTCAAACTGCTCAGGAAGGAGACGCGTTCTGTCTCCTAGAGATGAATGTACTTTGGTGAGAAAAGTGCAAATCAATCCTAGAACAACAGCAAAGGACCTTGTGAAGATGCTGGAGGAAACAGGCACAAAAATATCTATATCCACAGTATAACGAGTCCTATATCGACATAACCTGAGCAAGGAAGAAGTCACTGCTCCAAAACCGCCATAAAAAAGCCAGACTACGTTTTGCAACTGTACATGGGGACAAAGATTGTACTTTTTGGAGAAATGTCCTCTGGTCTGATGAAACAAAAATAGAACTGTTTGGCCACAATGACCATCGTTATGTTTGGAGGAAAAAGTGGGATGCTTGCAAGCCGAAGAACACCATCCCAACCGTGAAGCATGGGGTGGCAGCATAATGTTGTGGGGGTGCTTTGCTGCAGGAGGGACTGGTGCACTTCACAAAATAGATGGCATCATGCGGTAGGAAAATTATGTGGATATATTGAAGCAACATCTCAAGACATCAGTCAGGAACTTAAAGCTTGGTCACAAATGGGTCTTCCAAATGGACAATGACTCCAATCATACTTCCAAAGTTGTGGGAAAATGGCGGACGGACAACAAAGTCAAGGTATTGGAGTGGCCATCACAAGCCCTGACCTCAATCCCATAGAAAATGTGTGGGCAGAACGGAAAAGGTCCTACAAGCATGACTCAGTTACACCAGCTCTGTCAAGAGGAATGGGCCAAAATTCACCCAACTTATTGTGGGAAGCTTGTGGAAGGCTACCTGAAACATTTGACCCAAGTAAAAACATTTAAAGGCAATGCTATGAAATACTAATTGAGTGTATGTAAACTTCTGACACACTGGGAATGTGATGAAAGAAATAAAAGCTGAAAGAAATAATTCTCTCTGCTATTATTCTGACATTTCACATTCTTAAAATAAAGTGGTGATCCTAACTGACCTAAAACAGGGAATTTTTACTAGGAATAAATGTCAGGAATTGTGAAAAACTGAGTTTAAATGTATTTGGCTGAGGTGTATGTAAACTTCCGACTTCAACTGTATATCACCCCAGTATCCTTTTTTAAACTTCTAATGAAGTTAGTTGCCATTGTATATGGTCTGCATTCAGGTCTCAATTCAGGTCTAACCTGCTTTGTTTGCTCCCTCTTCATGTCCTTGCATTGATTTCTTCACAGCCTTTAAATGTTTGTTTACATAACCTTCTGTCAAGAACATAGTCGACTTGACTTGTCTCTTCTCTACTCGCCACAGTCACCTCCGTCACCACTAATCACCTCCTCATTAACCCAGTGCAGATGTACTCCCAGATAATTGTGCTAATCATTATAATAATTGCAGATATCAGAGGAACGATCAGGAAGGTTTGCCGCCATGCTCCGGGAGCTCACAAGGTCTTGGGCACTCATAGTGTTATTGCCTTATGTAGTGTAACGACCCTGGGTTTATAAGCACGGAAATCGACGAGCTGCACAAGCATGCTTTTGCGGCACAGTCGATAGCGCGCCGGACCTCGGGCTCGAAGGTCGAGGGTTCGAGACCTGCTCCCTGCCTGTTTCATTACATTGGTGTCGGAAGTGATCGGACTTTCTAGAGACTGAGAAATTTGCTGAACTGTCTCAAGAGTCCCAGGAGTTTGTGAGATTTGTGAAAAGATTAGGTAACCAGTAAATGAAGAAGGGGACACTCTGTATTGATCACTAAGGGAGGGTTCCAGAGGCCCTGTTGGAAATGGCTGGTCAGGGCTTAATACTCTTTGTGTTGCCTGCACCCACCTAATGAGACACATCTATGGATCGTCACATTCAGAGAAATCGAAGCCAAAGGCTCCATTTATCAGTCTTGAAGGGGACCACTATCTTTTGCAAGTTTATTTCTCTTCGTCCTTAATGGCAAATCATTTCAGACAGCGCCTGTTGAAATCAGATATAGCATTATAGATATTCTACATATAAGAATTTTTCCATACTGGAAATGGCAGAATTACAGTGCATTTGGAAAGTACTCAGACCCTTGACTTTTTCCACATTTTGTTACGTTACAGCCTTATTCTAACATGGATTTTTTAAATCCCTCATCAATCTACACACAATACCCCATATTGACAAGGCAAAAATGTTTTTTAAATATTTTTTATTAGCAAAGTTATTAAAAAAATAAACAAAAAAAACTGAAACATAACATTTACATAAGTATTCAAACCCTTTACTCTGTACTTTGTTGAAGCACCTTTGGCAGTGATTACAGCCTTGAGTCTTCTCGGATATGACGCTACAAGCGTGGCACACCTCTATTTGGGGGGTTTGAGAATCCTTTGGGTGCCTTTTGGCAAACTCCAAGCGCGCTGTCATGTGCTTTTTACTGAGGAGTGGCTTCCATCAGGCCACTCTACCATAAAGGCCTGATTGGTGGAGTGCTGATGGTTGTCCTTCTGGAAGGTTCTCCCATCTCCAGAGAGGAACTCTGGAGCTCTGTCAGAGTGAGCATCGGTTCTTGGTCACCTCCCTGACCAAGGCCCTTCTCCCCCGATTGCTCAGTTTGGCTGGGTGGCCAGCTCTAGGAAGAGTCTTGGTGGTTCCAAACTTCATCCATTTAAGAATGATGGTGGCCACTGTGTTCTTGGGGACCTTGAAGGCTGCAGAAATGTTTTGCCTCGACACAATCCTCTCTCAGAACTCTATGGACAATTTCTTTAACCTCATGGCTTGGTTTTTGCTCTGACATGCACTGTCAACTGTGAGACCTTATATAGACAGGTGTGTACCTTTCCAAATCATGTCCAATCAATTGAATTGACCACAGGTGGACTCCAATCAAGTTGTAGAAACATCTCAAGGATGATCAAAGGGAACAGGATGCAACTGAGCTCAATTTCAAGTCTCATAGCACAGGGTCGGAATAATTACGGATACAAGGATTTTATGTTTTTATGTTTTAAAAAATGTGAAAACATTCCTAAAAACCTGTTTTTGCTTTGTCATTATGGGGTATTGTGTGTAGATAGATAAGGAAAATGTGTTATTTAATCCATTTTAAAAAACAGTAAAGCTGTAACATAACAAAATGCAGAAAAGTCAAGGGGTCTGAAGACTTTCCGAGTGCACTATATGTGATCATATTCTGAATTCTTTGATGGAAGTGGTTATGTGGTGTGCCACAATCGGAAACACAAATTGCAACAAAAAAAGAACATGATTCTGGGGATTTTCATAAAAATGTAATCCAGTCTTTTGGAGGAAGGACTGTTAGTATGTAGCTCCATTTTGAGTCTCATAGTAAAGGGTCTGAATACTTGTGTAAATAAGGTATTTCTGTTTTCTTTTTTATAAATTTGCACAAATAATCAATTCAAACCTGTGTTTTCCTCGTCATTATGGGGTTTTGTGTGTAGATTGATGAGGATTTTTATTTATTTAATACATTATAGAATAAGGCTGTAACGTAACCAAATGTGGGGGAAAGGAAGGGGTCTAAATACATTTCGAATGCACTGTTTAGTTGTAAGCCTTTCTTAAGAAACATTTTAATTCATTAGATGATGATCTTATTGAAAATACTTTGATGGTTGCCATTCACTTTGAGCAAATCATTTTCATGTGGGTTATTTATGCATAAGCTGACTCTCTAAATAGAGCTTTGGATGTGTTACACCATTTCCTTTGCTATTTCTGTTTTGAACTTCAGTATGTCTGTTCTGTAGCATGAAATACAACCATTTAGGGGCTAAAAGGTTCAGGGTAATGTTTCTACTCATGGGAGCCCTCTGATGAAGTCCACATGCTAACCGATGAACAGGAGAATGAAGGGATCGAGCAAATGGACTGAAAATGGGATTTTTCTCCAGGAGGTGACTGAAAGGCAGGCTCAAAACGACTGCTATTTTGTCCAATTCCAGCCTTAGAATGAATGTGGGATCTTATTTTCCAACTAAATGGAAAATTGCCACCAAATTGCATGCTCTTTGAGATGGACGACACAGCTTATCTTCACAAAATCATTTTCTGGTCCTTCCCAGGCTGTTCACAGGGTTTTGCTAAGTATTTACGACCTGCTTCCCAGATACCTTTGAACATCGTTTTCAGACACACAGGAGTGCAACAGGAATAAATTGTGCCCCTCCTCTCCCACAGATAGACGGGGAAATAGACTGAGCTAGTGAAGTTATGTCTTTCTTTGATGCTTTGAGATCACAAAGCCCGAGGCGGCGACTGTGAAGTGTGAATTCCATTGAGTGTAAATGACTTTGAATGTATAAAGAAATTGGTGTGTTCGGTTGCATGAACAAATCTGTGACGTGTGACACAAGGACAATAAGACATGAAAATTGCATTGGTGTATTTTTGGTTTATTGCATTGACTCTGGCATTTGTGTCAAGGAAACACTGTACATTTCCTATTTCTTTGCAAAGGCATTCCAGACACAGTAGTTCTGGTTTGGCTTAGGTAGCGGTTAGGAACTAGGTTACATAGCTTGTTTTATGTTATTTGACAAGGAGATGAACTGATATTGGCTATAGGCTGGGAAGAATCAGAGTATCTTGCAGCTGTTCCACTGGAGATTTTAGATTCATATGGAGGCAAATGTTTCCGTGTACCTCACGCACTCTCTCCTCAGAATTATAATGCACCTTTCACAAGGCGGTTGCATATTAATTAGCCTAGGCCTACAACATGTCAGTGAAGTCCCTTGATCATAGTTAACTAATGCTGTGATGGTACACTACATGACCAAAAGTATGTGGACACCCCTTCAAATGATTGGATTCAGCTATTTCAATAACACCCGTTACTGACAGGTGTATAAAATAGAGCACACAGCCATGCAATCTCCATAGACAAAGACTGGAAGTAGAGTGGCCGTACTGAAGAGTTCAGTGACTCTCAATGTGGCACCGTCATAGGATGCCACCTTTCCAACAAGTCAGTTTGTCAAATTTCTACCCTGCTAGAGATGCCACGGTCAATTGTAAGTGATGTTATTGTGAAGTGTAAACGTCTAGAAGCAACGACAGCTCAGCCGCGAAATGGTAGGTCACACAGGCTCACAGAACAGGACCGCCATTCTGTGAGCTTGTTGCAACCGAGTGCTGTCCTCGGTTGCAACACTCATTACCGAGTTCCAAACTACCTCTGGAAGTAACGTCAGCACAATAACTGTTTGTCAGGAGCTTCATGAAATGGGTTTCCATGACCAAGCAGCCACACACAAGCCTAAGATCACCATGCGCAATGCCAAGTGTCGGCTGGAGGGGTGTAAAGCTCGCTGACATTGGACTCTGGAGCAGTGGAAACGCTTTCTCTGGAGTTATGAATCACGCTTCACCATCTGGCAGTCCGACAGACAAATCTGAGTTTGGCGGATGCCAGGAGAACGCTACCTGCCGCAATGCATAGTGCCAACTATAAAGTTTGGTGGAGAAGGAATAATGGTCTGAGGCTGTTTTTCATGGTTGGGGTTAGGCCCTTTAGTTCCAGTGAAGGGACATCTTAACGCTAGAGCATACAATGACATTCTAGTCGATTCTGTGCTTCTAACTTTGTGGGAACAATTTTGGAACGCTGTTCCAGCATGACAATGCCCGTGCACAAAGTAAAGGTCCATACAGAAATGGTTTGTTTAGATCGGTGTGGAAGAAGTTGACTGGCCTGCACAGAGCCCTGACCTCAACCCCATCAAACACCTTTGGGATGAATTGGAACGCCAACTGCGAGCCATGCCAAATCGCCCAACATCAGTGCCTGACCTCACTAATGCTCTTGTGGCAGAATAGAAGCAAGTCCCCACAGCGATGTTCCAACATCTAGTCAAAAGCCTTCCCAGAAGAGTGGAGGCTGTTATAGCAGCAAGGGGAGGACCAACTCCATATTAATGTCCATGATTTTGGAATGAGATGTTCGATGAGCAGGTGTCCACATACATTTGACTATGTTAGAGTATGTATTCCTTTACCTATTTTATTTGATTGGATGTTAATTAGATTGCATGAATGCCATACACATATAAATATGACAAAAAAACACTCACTACTAATCAGAGATGAACATATGTTTCTTCTTTCAGATAACCTTGCTGATCAATATCTTCAAGCAATTAAAAATGTTACTCTGTTTTGGCTGTTATCGCTTGGCACCGAAACACAATTAAACCTAATGACAGTCACATGTTGACTCAAGCGTGCAAAAGTGATGCGCTTGACAAATATATTTGCAAGTTAAATTAGGTTCTACCAATCAGCAACTTGTGGACAACTTCCACAAGAGAGCATACCCATGGAAACATTATACTAGGGGACCTACTCCACGCAGCAGTCATGATCATGATTATAAACATCAATAATTGTCCTTGCAGCGTCAGAGCATCGTAGCCCCACTAGCGTTTTGTATATTGATGTGTTTGGTTAGTCAGCTGTGACTTCCCGCTGGCTGTTTACAATACTGTGTGTGTGTGTGTGTGTGTGTGTGTGTGTGTGTGTGTGTGTGTGTGTGTGTGTGTGTGTGTGTGTGTGTGTGTGTGTGTGTGTGTGTGTGTGTTACAATTGAGTGCTACTGTGTAGGTGTTACAATGAGTGCAGGTCTATTATATTGGGTATTATGTAAAATCCTGAATCTGTTGTGGACACTCCAAAAGAGAGTGATGTTTGTCCTCTCATGCTGGCACAAAGTGGCCAATGTTATTGTTTAAAAGAGCCTCACTGAGCCTCAGTTGTTTGTTCTCCCTGCATGACACTCACCCAACCAAACATATTGGACTATATAGCTCATGATTATTGTTATTTTGCAGGATTGCCAAGCAAATGATTCACTAGTAGGCTACACCATTTGTATAAACTTGTTGATAAGGGATGTGTCTGGCTCTGTTTGTGGGGTTGTTTACGTCACAGTCCACTAACTCTCCTCCCGCCTGCTGTGACCAGCCCTCGGCAGTGACCCCTGCGAAAGCACCCCCGTTTCGCCGGAGCACCGCCAGGGATTGTGGGAAAACAGGTTGTTGGTTTTAATGAGGGTGTGTACTGGGCGGTGTGGTAAAAAGCCCCTGCTGCTCTTATCTAATGATGTCTGCCGCTCCATTCAATTGAGCAAAGGAGGTCACTAGAAGGCTTACCTCATAGACCAGACCACTCTATTCCATTAGAGCGTGTGTGTGTGTGGTTTGTAGTTTCTCTTAATTAAGACCTTAGCCAAAGGTACTAGCTACATACCATCTTCTCAGGTCTTTTTACCCACCCCCACTGTAAACAAATGTAAAAGTTATTAATCCAGCTATTTTGATGTTTTAGGCTTTCAATATCCTTTTCAAATAATTACTCATTGCTTGGATGTTCTGTTTGTTGTGTTTGTTGGAGCTGAACTGTAGAAATGTCCAACTTTCTTTCATCTTTGAGTGCGATTTTTGACAGGTGTGGTTGATGTAGGCCTTGTTGTTGTTGTTGTTGCTGCTGTTCTAAAGTAAAATAGGGGGTGCTTATATGTGAGGTGTGAAATGGAAATGGTTTTTTTGACTCCCCCTGAGACACCCTCAGAGAGTGGGGACTCGTTGTGGCTGCTGCTGCTGCAGCATAAGTCTACTGGTGAAATACATTTCTTCACCAAATCCTCAATAAAATGGGTTGTATAGTCTTTTGTGACAAAAAGGAAAAGGTTGAAAACCCTCTTCTCATTCAACTCACTCCATACCCTGCAGAGACCATTTATCAAATTCGATATTGATACTTATTACTTTTCAATTTAATTTTGCACTTAAAAGAATATTAAACCTACTGTGTAACTTTACTTGTTTCATTGTTTCAAGTTTTCTCCTAAAACACAACTAATCTGAAATCATTTTTCTAGCAAAAAGCCTCTTGGCGCCGTTCCCCCACCAAAGTCACCAATGATCCAAAAGCTCAATTTTTATCTGTCACATTCATTTGCCAGTGATGGCTGCTGACTCCTTGCCTCATTAATAATCCCCCCTCCTCTACTTCTCCTCCTGCCTTTTGCTTGTGGCAATTCTCCTTGAGAATTCATGTTGTTGTTTCTGTAGTTCACACTCGTCCTTGACAGACCCATCAATTTGAGTTCTCTACCTTTCTTTCCTACTCCTTCCATTTATTTTATTCATTCTTCCATTGTTCTCTCTCACTTTCTGTCCTTTTCTTCCCCCCTACTCTTTATACTAGTAGACAGTATCACTCCATTATTTCTCTCTCCCTTACCCCTTACCCACGTCTCGTTTATTTTTCCCATTCCTTCTTTTACTCTCCATCTTACGACTACAACCTTTCTCTTGTTCACTCTCCTCTCCTATTTTTCTCTCTCCTTTCTTTCTCTGTCTCTGACCGTGTGTTTCTCTCTGTCTGTTTTGTGGTTCCAGGAGCTGGTGGGGAGTAACCCTCCTCAGAGGAACTGGAAGGGTATTGCGATCGCCCTGCTTGTCATTCTGGTCATCTGCTCCCTGATCGTCACCTCGGTCATCCTGCTGACACCAGGTACGTGGAGAGGAGAGAGGAGTGGAGGGGAATGGAGAGGATAATGGAGAGGGGAATGGAGAGGATAATGGAGAGGAGATGGGAATGGAGAGGATAATGGAGAGGGGAATGGAGAGGAGATGGGAATGGAGAGGGGATGGGAATGGAGAGGGGAATGGAGAGGAGATGGGAATGGAGAGGGGATGGGATTGGAGAGGAGATGGCAATGGAGAGGAGAGGAGAGGAGAAGGGAATGGAGAGGAGATGAGAATGGAATGGAATGGAAAGAAAAGGAGAATGGAATGGAATGGAGAGGAGAGGGGATGATGACACCAGGTACAAGGAGAGGGGAGGGAAGGGAAGGGGAGGACAGGTTTGACACCAGGTGCGTGGACAGGCGAGGGGCCAGGGTTGACACCAGGTATGTGGAGAGGAGAGAGGATGGGAGGAGAGGAGAGAGGGTTGACACCAGGTGTGTGTGACTGAGAGGAGAGGGGAAGGGACAGGGTTGACCACCGTACCATACGCACAAACAGGTTTAACATGCAGTGTGTGTCACATTATCTTCCAATGTCACAGAGTAGTGCACTCGTAGCTGCAGTGCAGTGGGCTTGTACTCTACCGCAAACACAAAACATGTTCACTGCATGTAGATGGAGTCTTTTTTTCTGTTATGTGTTCTCACATGTGGCTCCCGAGTAGCACAGCGGAAATGTTTACTTACAAGCCCTTAACCAATAGTGCAGTTCAAGACGAGTTAAGAAAATATTTACAAAATAGACTAAAGTTAAAGTAACGCAATAAGAATAACAATAACCATGCTATATACAGGGGGTACCGGTATTGAGTCAGTGTGCGGGGGTACTGGTTAGTTGAGGTCATTTGTACATGTTGGTAGGGGTGAAGTGACTATGCATAGATAATAAACAACGAGTAGCAGCAGTGTACAAAGGGGGGGGGGCAAATGTAAATAGTCCGGTGGCGATTTTATTAATTGTTCAGCATGGCTTGGAGGTAGAAGCTGTTAAGTAGCCTTTTGGTCCTAGACTTGGCGCTCCGGAACCGCTTGCTGTGCGTTAGAAGGGAAAACAGTCTATAATTTGGGTGACTGGAGTCTCTGACAATTTTATGGGCTTTCTCTGACACCACCTATTACACAGGTGCTGGCAAGAAGTTTGGCTCCAGTTATGTACTGGGCCATACGCACTACCCTCTGTATCGCCTTACGGTCAGATGCCGAGCAGTTGCCATACCAGGCGGTGATGCAACCGGTCAGGATGCTCTCGATGGTGCAGCTGTAGAACCTTTTGAGGATCTGGGGACCCATGCCAAATCTTTTCAGTCTCCTTAGGGGGAAAAGGTTTTGTCGTGCCCTCTTCACAACTATCTTGGTGTGTTTGGACCATGATAGTTTGTTGGTGATATGGACACCAAGGAACTTGAAACTCTTGACCTGCTCCACTACAGCCCCATCAATGTTAATGGGGGCTGTTCGGACTGCCTTTTCCTGTGGTCCACGATCACCTCCTTTGTCTTGCTCACATTTTTTTCACACTCTTTTCCACACCAGTATCTCTACCTGTACATGACCATCTGATAATTTATCACTCCAGTGTTAATCTGCAAAATTGTAATTATTCGCCTACCTGCTCATGCCTTTTGCACACAATGTATATAGACTCTCTTTTTTTTTTCTTTTTTTCTACTGTGTTATTGACTGGTTAATTGTTTACTCCATGTGTAACTCTGTGTTGTCTGTTCACACTGCTATGCTTTATCTTGGCCAGGTCGCAGTTGTAAATGAGAACTTGTTCTCAACTAGCCTACCTGGTTAAATAAAGGTGAAATAAAATTAAAATTAAAATAAACATTGAGGGAGAGGTTGTTGTCCTGGCAACACACTGCCTGTTCTCTGACCTCCTCCTTATAAGCCGTCTCATCGTTGTCTGTGATCAGGCCTACCACTCTTGTGTCGTCAGCAAACTTAATGATAGTGTTGGAGACGTGTTTGGCCACGCAGTCGTGGGTGAAGAGGGAGTACAGGAGGGGACTAAGTACACACCCCTGAGGGGACCCAGTGTTAAGGATCAGCGTGGCAGACATGTTGTTGCCTACTCTTACCACCTGGGGGCAGCCTGTCAGGATGTCCAGGATCCAGTTACAGAGGGAGGTGTTTAGTCCCAGGGTCCTTAGCTTAGTGATGAGCTTTGTGGGCACTATGGTGTTGAACGCTGATCTGTAGTCAATGAATAGCATTCTCACATAGGTGTTCCTTTTGTCCAGGTGGGAAAGGGCAGTGTGGAGTGTGATTGAGATTGCGTCATCGGTGGATCTGTTGGGGCGTTATGCGAATTGGAGTGGGTCTAGGATGTCCGGTATGATGGTGTTGATGTGAGCCATGCCCAGCCTTTCAAAGCACTTCATGGCTACCGACATGAGTGCTACGGGGCAATAATAATTTAAGCAGGTTACCTTCGCTTCCTTGGGCACAGGGACTATGGTGGTCTGCTTGAAACATGTAGGTATTACAGACTCAGTCAGGGAGAGATTGAAAATGTCAGTGAAGACACTTAACAGTTGGTCTGCGCATGCTTTTAGTACCATTTCTGGTAATCTGTCTGGCCCAACGGCTTTGTGAATGTTGACCTGTTTAATGGTTTTGTTCACATCGGCTACCTAGAGCGTTATCACACGGTCATCCAGAACAGCTGGTTCTCTCATGCATGCTTCAGTGTTGCTTGCCTCAAAGCGAGCATAAAAGGCACAAAGCTCGTCTGGTAGGCTCGCATCACTGGGCAGCTCACGTCTGGGTTTCCCTTTGTAGTCTGTAAGAGGAGAGGAGATGAGAATGGAGAGGAGAATAGGATGGAATGGAAAGGAAAGGAGAATGGAGAGGAGAATGGAATGGAATGGAATGAAATGGAGAGGGCCAACATCCAGTGAGATTGCAGAGCGCCAAATTCAAATACAGAAATAGTCATTATAAAAATTCAGAAAAGATAGAACTATTTTACATAGGTTTAAAGATTAACTTCTTGTGAATCCAACCTCAGAGTCATCCTCCCTGCGAAAGCATACCTTACAATTATTTGAGAACATAGCCCAGCAGACAAATCAAGTCAGAAATAGAGATAAAATTAATCACTTACCTTTGATGAACTTCATATGTTTGCACTCAGAAGACATTCATTTATTCAATAAATGTTCCTTTTGTTCGATAAAGTATCTCTTTATATACCCGAAAACCTCTGTTTTGTTTGCGCTCAAACGCAGTCAAAACAGGCAGACAAAAAAGTCAAAATTGTATCCGTAAAGTTCATAGAAACATGTCAAACGATGTTTATATTCAATCCTCGGGTTGTTTTTAGCCTAAATAATCGATAATATTTCAACCGGACAATAACGTTGTCAATATAAAAGGTAAACAAGAACGGCACTCTCTTGGTCTCGGGCATGAAAAAGCTCTGTGACACAGCATGGTCCACTCATTCAGACTGCTCTTACTCCCTCATTTTTCAGAATACAAGCCTGAAACAATTTCTAAAGACTGTTGATATATAGTGGAAGGCATAGGAACTGCAATTTGAGTGCTAAGTCAATGGATACTGTAATGGCATTGAATATAAAACTACAACAACAACAAAATAATCCTACTTCCTGAATGGATTTTTCTCAGGTTTTCGCCTGCCAAATCAGTTCTGTTATACTCACAGACATTATTTTAACAGTTTTGGAAACTTTAGAGTGTTTTCCATCCAAATCTACTAATTATATGCACATCCTATCTTCTGAGCCTGAGTAGAAGGCAGTTTAATTTGGGCATGCTTTTCATCCAAAATTCCATGCTGCCCCCTACCCTAGAGAAGTTAATCCTGTATTGACGCTTTGCTTGTTTGATGGTTTGTCTGAGGCCATTGCAGGATTTCTTATAAGCTTCTGGATTAGTCTCCCGCTCCTTGAAAGTGACAGCTCTAGCCTTTAGCTCGATGCAGATGTTGCCTGTAATCCATGGCTTTTGGTTGGGATATGTACGTACGGTCACTGTGGGGATGACGTCGTCGATGCACTTATTGATGAAGCCGGTGACTGAGGTGGTGTACTCCTCAATGCCATTGGATGAATCCTGGAACATATTCCAGTCTGTGCTTGCAAACCAGTCCTGTAGTGTAGCATCCGTGTCATCTGACCACTTCCGTATTGAGCGAGTCACCGGTACTTCCTGCTTTAGTTTTTGCTTGTAGGAATCAGGAGGATAGAATTATGGTCAGATTTTCCAAATGGAGGGCGGGGGAGAGCTTTGTATGCATCTCTGTGTGTGGAGTGAAGGTGGTCTAGGATTTTCTTTCTTCTGGTTGCACATGAGACATGCTGGTAAAGATTTGGTAAAACTGATTTAAGTTTGCCTGCATGAAAGTCCCCAGAAACTAGGAGCGCCGCTTTTGGGTGAGCAATAATATAGATGAGAACTCTCTTGGTAGAGAGTGTGGTCTACAGCTTAACATAAGGTACTCTCTCACAGGTGAGCAATACCTCAAGACTTCTTTAATATTAGACATCGCGCACCAGCTGTTATTGACAAATATGCACACACCCCCACCCATCATCTTACCAGACGTAGCTTCTCTGTTCTGACGGTGTATGGAAAATCCCGCCAGGTCTATGTTATCCGTATCAACGTTCAGCCACGTCTCTATGAAACATAAGATACTACAGTTTTTTATGTGCCGTTGATAGGATAATATTAATCGTAGGTCGTTTTCGTTTTCCAATGATTGCACGCTAGCAAGAAGAACGGATGGCAGCCTATCGGTAATTCTCTTATATTACGGCATACACAACATTACAGCTGGAACTTAATTTGGCCAAGGAAAATGGCTCAACAGAATGAAATCCTCAAAAAAGTTTTGAACAGGCCTATATTGCAGCTACGATCAACAAAGTTGATTGCCTACCGTAGACCTACCCCAAAAATGACAGCAATAGGCAAATGCTATTTATTTTACAACAAGCCTATAATAATAATAATTTTTACTATTAATGACTAAACAGTTGCTAATAAAATTGCGTCAAACCTGAACAGTGACTTGCACACAGTCCATTTGGCTGTGCAATATCGTTGTCCATTACAATATTCTTCCGTAACTTTAGTTTTACTTCAATGAAAATAACTCCATCTTCACAATCAACAGTATCCTAGGCCAAGGCTCCTATTACTTGCTCTCTCTCTCTCTTTCTCTCTCCTCAGCAGCAGGTGCATGTGAGGTGAGCAGCTGGAACCAGTGTCAGCTGGACATGAGCTATACGTTTTATTGAGTTGCAATTAGCTGACATAGATAACAAGCTTGCACAGTTCTCATCAAACAAACATTAAATGATCAGAGAACAGGTCCAATCGGCTCATGTCTGTAAATCAATTTTAATTGCACATAACCGAGACTGTGGAAATTATATCAGAACAGACCCAGAGCCGAGACAGAAGTCCAAATTTAGGATCTTGGAATTTCGGGTCAGTTGGACCCGTGAAAACATTTAACACAGACAAACATAGTGGCATTTATTTTCCACAGACCTCTTTCTTCTGAAGCTAGTCAGAATGTCCTTCAGATTGCAGTGCTAGCTGTGCCACTAGAGATTCTGGGTTCGTGTCCAGGCTCTGTTGCAGCTGGCCGCGACTGGGAGACCCATGGGGCAGCGCACAATTGGTCCAGCGTCGTCCGGGTTTGGGAAGGTTTTGGCTGGCAGGGATATCCTTGTCCCATCAAGCACTAGCGACCCCTGTGGCATGCCGGGCGCAGTGCGCAGTGCACTGACACAGTCGCCAGGTGCATGGAGTTTCCTCCAACACATTGGTGTGCGGTATCCACTTGGTAGTTACAGTCTTGTCTCATCGCTGCAACTCCCGTACGGACTCGGGAGTGGCGAAGGTTGAGAGCCATGCATCGCCTGAAATACAACCCAACCAAGCTGCACTGCTTCTTGACACAATGCCCATTTAACCTGGAAGCCAGACAATAAAATAAAACATTTAAACAATTTAAAAATCGGGGGATCACGTGACCCTTGAACGAGATGGCCACATGAACTAAGAGCTCCGCACAAGTAGTTTCCAATTCTTAATCTTACCTCCATTTCAAGTTTAAACTCCTTTAGCTTTTATCAAAAAGACAACCTCGCACTCTGTCGAAGGCATCCTTTCTGAGCTGAGATCCCAACGTACAGAACTCAACATCAAATTAGATGGCATTAACTCTCAGCTCAGTGCGATAGGGGGCAAGGTGACAACCCTGGAAAATGCTTTGCCTGACATCATCAACAAGAGAACCGTCAACGCGGGGCGCCTGGACGAGAATGAATTAAAACAGAATGAAAACAGACATTTCTACGAACTGTAAAAGATGTACCTCTGAAAGTGGGAACCTATATGCATGTATTTTGGAGTTGTAGAGAGATTTTGGCAATCTATACATACTGCTGCACAGAAAATACTAGATGTACAGTTTGACATGACCCCGTGTCTCTATCTTCTTAATACTGGGCATTAGAAAGATAGAGACACGGGGTCATGTCAAACTGGACTTTGTTCTTGATCCTGACGGAGAAAATGTGTTCATGACTATTACATACTTTGCTAAGAAATGTATTCTTCTATTGTGGACCTCTAATACTTCTAAAATGTGGATTGACCAGATTGTTGACTTTCTCCCTCTTGAAAAGCGCACTTATGACCTCCGCAAGAGACAGCCCAAGTTTGATAGACTCTGGTCTCCACTACTCAACTATATTTCAAATTGGACAGAGTGAATGTGGTGATTAGGGAAATGAGCAGATACATGTTGTGTAAGGTGCTGTAAAAACTTATTTGCTCGTCATCTCAACTAAGGCTGGAAATAGCTAATAAGAACCTTGATAGTGCTGCTGCAAGTTTTTATATATATAAATATATATTATTTTTTATTATGTTTATTATATTTGTATTACTATTGTTATTTTTTTATTCTTTATTAAGTCTGTCACATCTGTGAATGTGGAATGTGTTTTGTTGGTTGATTGAAAAACAAGAACTTTAAATTGGAAAAAATATATATATATTTTTTTACAAAAAATAAGAAATTAATGACCTTCAAGCTCTGTTTGGGAAGATTTACATGAAAAGCTAATCAATAGGCCATGATGTGTTTTATATTCAGGAGGAGCCATATCGATCAATATAAATACCAATATATATTATTACCAAGTTACTGAGACAAGTTACTTTTGAAGGTTTTGCTTGAACTCGATGAAAAATTTACTTTTTACATTCAACCAGATGCTTAAGTAATTTTCTTTCTTTTTTTGGGGGGGGGGGGGTTACCCCCTTTTCTCCCCAATTTCGTGGTATCCAATTGTTAGTAGTTACTATCTTGTCTCATCGCCATGCGTCCTCCGAAACACAACCCAACCAAGCCGCACTGCTCCTTAACCTCTAGCGTCGAGCAATCCCGTATCCGGGAGCATAATCATAGCCTCAAGCTCATTACCATAACGCAACGTTTCCTATTCATGAAAATCCCAAATGAAATTAAATAAATATATTGAAACACAAGCTTAGCCTTTTGTTAACAACACTGTCATCTCAGATTTTCAAAATATGCTTTTCAACCAAAGCTACACAAGCATTTGTGGAAGAGTATTGATAGCCTAGCATAGCATTAAGCCTAGCATTCAGCAGGCAACATTTTCACAAAAACAAGAAAAGCATTCAAATAAAATAATTTACCTTTGAAGAACTTCGGATGTTTTCAATGACGAGACTCTTAGTTAGATAGCAAATGTTCATTTTTTTCCAAAAAGATTATTTGTGTAGACGAAATAGCTCCGTTTTGTTCATCATGTTTGGCTAAGAAAAAGACCGGAAAATGCAGTCACTTACAACGCCAAATTTTTTTCCAAATTAGCTCCATAATATCGACAGAAACATGGGAAACGTTGTTTAGAATCAATCCTCAAGGTGTTTTTCACATATCTATTCGATAATCTATCAGTGGTGGCAGTTGGCTTCTCATCAGAAGCAAACGGAAAAATACTGCAGCTGGAGATTACTCAATAATTGCGACGGAAGACACCAAGCGACCACCTGGTAGATGTAGTCTCTTATGGTCAATCTTCCAATGATATGCCTACAAATACGTCACAATGCTGCAGACACCTTGGGGAAAACGTGGAAAACGTAAGCTGACTCCTAGCTCCTTCACAGCCATATAAGGAGTCATTGGCATGAGGCAGTTTTAAAAAATGCGGCACTTCCTGATTGGATTTTTATCTGGGTTTTTTCTGTAACATCAGTTCTGTGGCACTCACAGACAATATCTTTGCAGTTTTGGAAACGTCAGAGTGTTTTCTTTCCAAAGCTGTCAATTATATGCATAGTCGAGCGTCTTTTCGTGACAAAATATCTTGTTTAAAACGGGAACGTTTTTCATCCAAAAATTAAAATAGCGCCCCCTATATCCAAGAAGTTAACACAGCGCGCATCCAACCCGGAAGCCAGCCACACCAATGTGTCGGAGGAAACACCGTGCACCTGGCGACCTGGTTAGCATGCACTGCGCCCGGCCCGCCACAGGAGTCGCTGGTGCGCGATGAGACAAGGATTGTGCCCTAGACCACTGTGCCACCCAGGAGGCTTAAGTCATTTTCTTAACCGTGTGAAGAAAATGGATGCATTTAATCAATTACTTGCACTTTTCATACGTCTGTTATCAAATGTACATAATCAAAACAGGAAGCTTTTCCCCCACATTTCAATTTACTGTGTATTCAGTGTCTCGGATCATTTAGCTGTCTTGTCCTGATAAATCTGTATGAAAATATCTATTATTTGGATGTGAAATCCAATGTGGAAGTGACTAATGGCAATTTATCACTAATACTCATTATTAGGCTTGAAAAAGGGCGGGTATATTACTGGAAACCTTCCAAGTTTACCACTAAACTTATCAAGGCACAAGGCGAGATCCAGATGCAGACACAGGTGGCAATTGGTTGCAGTCTTACAATGTTTATTAATCCAAAGGGGTAGGCAAGAGAATGGTCACGGACAAGCAAAAAGGTCAAAACCAGATCCAGAGTCCAATAGGTACTGAAGGACAGGCAGAATCAAATCAAATCAAATCAACTTTTATTTGTCACATACACATGGTTAGCAGATGTTAATGCGAGTGTAGCGAAATGCTTGTGCTTCTAGTTCCGACAATGCAGTAATAACCAACAAGTAATCTAACTAACAATTCCAAAACTACTGTCTTATACACAGTGTAAGGGGATAAAGAATATGTACATAAGGATATATGAATGAGTGATGGTACAGAGCAGCATAGGCAAGATACAGTAGCTGATATCGAGTACAGTATATACATATGAGATGAGTATGTAAACAAAGTGGCATAGTTAAAGTGGCTAGTGATACATGTATTACATAAGGATGCAGTCGATGATATAGAGTACAGTATATACGTATGCATATGAGATGAATAATGTAGGGTATGTAAACATTATATAAGGTAGCATTGTTTAAAGTGGCTAGTGATATATTTACATCATTTCCCATCAATTCCCATTATTAATGTGGCTGGAGTTGAGTCAGTGTCAGTGTCAGTGTGTTGGCAGCAGCCACTCAATGTTAGTGGTGGCTGTTTAACAGTCTGATGGCCTTGAGATAGAAGCTGTTTTTCAGTCTCTCGGTCCCAGCTTTGATGCACCTGTACTGACCTCGCCTTCTGGATGATAGCGGGGTGAACAGGCAGTGGCTCGGGTGGTTGATGTCCTTGATGATCTTTATGGCCTTCCTGTAACATCGGGTGGTGTAGGTGTCCTGGAGGGCAGGTAGTTTGCCCCCGGTGATGCGTTGTGCAGACCTCACTACCCTCTGGAGAGCCTTACGGTTGAGGGCGGAGCAGTTGCCGTACCAGGCGGTGATACATCCCGCCAGGATGCTCTCGATTGTGCATCTGTAGAAGTTTGTGAGTGCTTTTGGTGACAAGCCGAATTTCTTCAGCCTCCTGAGGTTACCTGCCCTGAATCAAGGTCAGGGCAGGTAGGATGATCATGCAGGCAGGAAAGTATTCCAGTCAGGCAGGGGTCAGAACCGGGAGGACTATAAGAAGAGAATAGAAAAGGACTATGGGAAAAACACGCTGGTTGATTTGACTAAACATACAAGACGAACTGGCACAGAGAGACAGGAAACACAGGGATAAATACACTGGGGAAAATAAGCGACACCTGGAGGGGGTGGAGACAATCACAGGAACAGGTGAAACAGATCAGGGCGTGACAAAACTACCTGAATTTTGGATATTTCAAGGATTTTATGTAATCTATCACAAAATAATATCTATTGGCCCTTTTGGGTACTTCAGGTTATCACAGGTGTCTGTAATTATCTCTCGTGGCCTTATCACAACAAATAAATGAAATTAATAAAAAATATGATTTTCCCCCCAAAAAATGAATGAAAAAGCTGTAAAACATTATTCTAAATATAAACCATCAACTTAATGAATACCATTGGTGTTTAATATGAAGGTTTCAGCATGAAATATCCTTTATATAAATTTACACACGTTTGTATTTATTTTACTATCTCAGTTGTCAGTGTTTTGGCGTCAAACTGGAGGCAATTGTGAAAAAAGTCAATAGTTGGAAGAATTGCAGAGTTAATAAAAAATCATGCAATTGTTGATTAGATTCTTTTTTTATTATTAATAGGATATTTTCTCTTGAACCATAAGGCCTATCTACCAGACACTCATGGGCAATATGGACGCAGATATAAACAATTAAAACTATACATGAATACATTTTTGAATAGTTATTCAAGTATATATTATCAAAGTTATAAATTACCAAAGTTCTGATAGATTGCCACAGATTTTCTGTTAATTACCAAAATTACGGAAGATCTGGTAATTTTGGTAAATTACCGGTAGCTTTGCAACCTTAAACATTACCATGAAGGCTTGCTTTGTTGTTTTTATTCATGTTTTGTCCATGTCGGCATATTTCCTACCAGAGATTTATCTGGTTTAGTATCCTGAAATACAGTAGTTCTTCAGTTCCCCCTCACCAGTTTTCATCCTATGCATGGGCCCACCAAACCAACTGTATCCAAGAGAAAGTGTGCATGAGTTATATGGCCTACCGTGAAAGGCATAAAGCACACAAGACATTCAACCTTCCATTATCACAAATTTTATTCCATAGTAGTTTGCAGGTAACTGAGTCTGTAGTGACTTACCCAGTGGAAGATACAATAGACCAATTTAGGCTTCAGCACTAGAGTACTGTTCCAGATGCCAAAGGGTCTCATCACCTTGGCAGCTCCTACTGTAGGTGTGAAATGTTCCCCCCTTTCTCTTAATTTCTCTTTTCATATTTTAGAGACAGCTGTGAGGGGAAATGTAGAGGTGAAAGTGACAGCCATCAGGGCAGACCTGAGGCTTGAACCTCCGTCTGGGGCAATGTGTTGTCCTGAGTTGGCAGTGCTAAACCAGATTCTGACACAAACTGTTCCCCTCTGCCGTTGCCTCTTCTGGTCTTAGACTCCCTCCCATTGTCCATTTGGGTTGCCAGTACCGGCCTGACTTCTGACTTCGGCCTGACTTCTAATCCCCCATTGCCTCCCTCCAAACTCCTACACAGTGTGCCCAAGCATAACTTTTCACAAAGGGAATCCCACTTGGCTTTCACAGACTGCTCATTACTGGGAGTTTGGAGGGATATTTGATCAAATGGTAAAAATTTGATAAAATAAAAAAATCCATTGGTTAATAAAAATAGGCTTAAGGAGATTTAGTGGATTAATTAGCTATCCACAACAACCCAAAACAACAATTGGATGATGGGGCTGAGTGATTTCTCTGCTTTTTCTAATCTGCTTCTGGCTTCTTTAAAGTGATTCCTTGAAGACCAATACATGTGTGTTTGCTTTAACTGAGTTTGGTGTATTTATTAAGGATTAGGTTTTTCCAGGAGATGGGAGTCCAACTCCCGGGACATATTACACAACCTGCAGTCCAGTTGTGCAAATAATCCTGCAGCAAAATCACTACTTCCACCTCTTAACCTACCCCTCGTGATTCTGACACCATTCTGTACTGCTCAATGCAGTATATAGTCATTTAAACAAGACATGTGGATCCATCTGTACACCAGACCCACATAAACAAATACTACAGCCGACTATAGAATCCTACAGTACTTACTATAGTATTCTGTAGTAAACTGTAGAAGACTGTAGTATACACAACTGTAGTATCCCTATAACATGTGTAGTACTTACTATATAATATTGTGGTATACTGTAGAATACTATAGTAAATACTACAGTATTATCCACACAAAAAACACTGTAGTAAATATGACAGTAATGTCCGCAAAAACACAACACTTGTAAACCTATAGTAAACACTACAGTATTTAATTTGCATATACCCTGCCCATTCTCCTCCCCCATATCCCAGTTTGCCCAACATAGAAACCTACATGCCAAGTTTAGACCATATATCTCTACAGGCATTAGACAAGAGCAAAACCTCTGAACTATCCATTCAGACCCAAGTCCTACCTACCTACAGGTTATGGAAGTTGCGCTTTTTTAGTATTTCTCTAGTAGGTTTCCTCAAGGAGAAAGCCTCCACATCTAGCAAATACAGTAAAACACAAATACTACAGTAATGTCCGCAAAAACACTACAGTAAATACTATAGTACTGTCCTCAAAAACACTACAGTAAATACTACATTATACTACAGTCCACCAAAACACTACAATAAATACTACAGTCCACCAAAACTCTACAGTAAATACTACAATATACCACAGTCTGCAAAAACACTACATTAATTACTATAGTATCACGCCTGCTCCCGCTCTCCCTCATTGGTGCTCGAGGGCGCCAGGCTGCCCTTCATAACACATACCTGTCACCATCATTACACGCAGCTGCGCAATATTGAACTCACCTGGACTCCATTACCTTGTTGATTACACCCTCTATATCTGTGTGCTCCTCAGTTTGTTCCGTGTCAGCATTGATTTTTCCCCTGTCCAGACGCTATTCCTGTTCTGTATCATGTCCGTATTTCATTAAATGTTCGCTCCCTGTACCTGCTTCTCGTCTACCAGCGTCAAACCTTACATATATTATATACTACAGTTTTCTTTTACTACAATATTTGTACTATAGTTAACTGTAAACGCTATGGTATAGTACAGTATACTACAGCAAATAGTACAGTATTCACTGTAGTGTTTTTTCGGACATTAGACTTTCGTCTGCAAAAACACTACTGTGAATGTTATAGTATTTATACCATAGTGAACTATAGTATTTTTTCATGTGGGGAGTTTCCGTAGAAGACATTATGAATGCTGTTATGAATTGAGCTGGCAGGTCTCCTCCCACTCACTAACAGAAGGTTGTTGATGAATGTTACCCTGCCAAACATCAGGGCAAAAAACTCTGGGTCCTGACAATCACTTAGTTTTCACTTTCTGAACTTCTCTCTTTACTCACAATGACTAGCTGCTCGCTCTTGCAGCTAAGTCACAGATGGATCCATCACTGGGATGGCACATTCTCCACATCAATACAAGTGGGATGGGGGTTCTGTGACTGACGAGTGACATGCTGACTGACTGACATGCTCACTGACTAACATTCTGACTGACTGATATGCTGACTGACTGACATGCTGATTGACTGACATGCTGATTGACTGACATGCTGATTGACTGACATGCAGAGTGACTGACTGACATGCTGAGTGACTAACATGCTGGCTGACTGGCTGATTGCCTGACTGACATGCTGACTGATTGACTGACATAATGAGTGACTGACATGCTGACTGGCTGACTGACTGACTGACTGACATGTTGACTGACTGACTGACATGCTGACTGACTTACATGCTGACTGACTTACATGCTGACTGACTGACTGGCATGCTGACTGACTGGCATGCTAAATGATTGACTGACAGGCTGACATGCTGACTGACATGATGACTGACATGCTGATTGACTGACTGACATGCTGACTGAATTACATGCTGACTGATTGATATTTTGACTGACTGACTGACATGCTGACTGAATTACATGCTGACTGACTGACAGCTCATTGAGGTCATCGTAGGAGGAACTAGACCCCTTCCGTCCCTGGCTATAGCACTTATATACCTTTGTCTCTGCCTCCAGCTCTGTGAAATACAACTACCGGCCTATAATAGGTACTGTACTTCTTTCTGTCCCTGAACACTGACCCCTGCAATCATACAGAACTCAAGTGGCAGGCTGGCAAGATTGCCCATAAGGTGTTATTCTTTATGTTTGAAGGGAGGGAAATACATGGGTTTTCTGTGGTTTCAGTTGCCTTCCGTTTGTTAAAATGATTGGTGTGCAGTAATTGACAATCTAGAATGTCATTTAAGCCTTGTTGTATCATTTTTGAATCCCAATATAGCTACAAGTTGTATTTCCTATCAAAGGAAAGCAGAATGTTTCTCTGACTCTTATAACACGATTAGCAACCCAAATCCCAACAGACCTCCAGTCTAAACCTTGAGAGGGCACACACACACACACAAACGTTTGCACACACACAATAAACAGGCACACACATTGACATACACAGCGTACAATTTATGTACTATTTTACAATCCATGAACATTCTTCCACAGATGCAGTATGATTGGATTACAAGGACAACATTTTCCTTTTGTGTTGGTGTGACTGCGCGTTGGTGTGTGTTAATGAGGCAATATGCTTCTGAAATCCTCGGAGAGGGAACATGTGTGGCACAGAGTGTTGTGTTCAGATTGGGTGTAACAGGCAGCCACGCCACGTTAGTTGTTGCCTCTCCAGAGACAACAGTGACTTTTAGAGGACTCACGTGTACATTGTCTCGGAACCTCCGCTCCGCTGTCTTAGGGTGTTTTCACACTTGGTCCCTTTCAGCCAATTTTTGAGAACTCAGTGCGGTTTGCGTAATTTTTTGTGCAGTGTGAACAGGAACTCAGACCCCTCAAAAGACCCCATGAAGTGAACCCGAACTGAGACCATCTCAAGAGCAGTGGCGGTCGGTGCTGCTTAAGATGAGGGAGGATTATTTTTTTACATGATCAGCATGGACTTATTTCTATTACACCATAATGGATGACTGTCATTCATATTCCATTCACCCAGCTCAATGTAACATTGATAGGTTTAGGCTACTACATAATACTCAAATTTGACCTGTACCTATCATGAGGTTGCAACAACCTAGCCTATAAATTAAGGTTTACAACGTAGGTGCACAGGTCCAGAGAATTTTGAGTAAGGTGACAGACAGTGACACATAATGCCTTGCACACCCTTGCCTGCATCTAGCTGATCTAGGGTGTAATCATTAGTCCATTAGTCCAACAATTGCAAATTAGAGTTTCTATTGGACAAATTCAGGTATGTTTTGTTCCGTTTGCTTCCGTTTAAGAAAGGTTTTTCAACAGAATCGGTGGAATGAATACACCCCTGATCACATGCAAACAGTTCACTTTCATAGCAGCCACATAAAAACTGCATGATCACTTGCTCGTTGTATAATTCCTTCTCGCAACTGTCTACGTGCTCTCCTCCTCTCACCTTTTCCCTTCGCTTGTGGACTTCAGTGCACCACACATCAGCTGTCTGTCTGTGACCAGGCGAAGTAACATTTCCAAGCCAAACCTTCATATCATGACTGCTAACCACTACACACAGCCTACATCGTTGTCACGTCATAGTCAACTAGAACCACTAGAACTAACTTGTTAGTAAGCCCTCTACAATCATGCAGTACAGTGTACAGTCAGCAAGCAGTTTAGCAGTTACACCGGCAGGCCCCAGTGGCAATAAATTAATAAAACCAAAAGCTACCTTGACTTGGAAGAGTTCCAGTGTTAGATAGCCCTAGCCAGTTAGCTAACATAGTATCCCTCTCTGTTTGAGCCGGGTGTATGAGTAGGCTAAACTAGCTAGTGGCATTTGGTAGCTAAGTGAATGTAAAAGAAGAAAAAAAACGATCAAATACAGCTCTCTCTTTCTCTTGCTTCTCCTTAATTTTGGAAGAATTTAATTTGTTCAAAACTGTTCAACTATTGTCTTTCTCTCTGAGTCAACTACTCACCACATTTTATACACTGCAGTGCTAGTTAGATGTAGCTTGTTCTTTCAGTATTATATTCAATTCTCTTATCCTTTGAATGGGTGGACAACATGTCAGTTCATGCTGCAAGAGCTCTGATAGGTTGGAGGATGTCCTCTGGAAGTTGTCATAATTACTGTGTAAGTATATGGAAGGGAGTGAGAACCATGAGCCTCCTAGGTTTTGTATTGTAGTCAATGTATCCAGAGGAGGACAGAAGCTAGCTGTTCTCTGGTTACAAAATGGTGCTACCCTATAGAGTGCTGCTGAGGCTGCTGTAGACCTTCCTTACAAATCAGCATGTTTTAATAACTTATTTGGTGACACTGATATATTAAGTATAGTTTTATCTAAAAATTATACCTTTTTGAATGTTTCACTATTTGTATGAAATTCACTGAGGGGGATGGTCCTCCTCTGAGGAGCCTCCACTACTCAAGAGGTGGTCTGACATCGATTAGCCTGAATTTCGTGGTCTGGTTCCAATTTTTTTAAGGCAATGTGAAAAGTAAGCTCCCCAGGTTCGCTTGTCATTATTCCCTCGCCACACTAGACTACTGCAACACCGTTTCCCCTGACACAACCCCTCACACTAGACTACTGCAACACCGTTTCCCCTGCCATAACCCCTCACGCTAGACTACTGCAACACAGTTTCCCCTGCCATAACCCCTCACACTAGACTACTGCAACACTGTTTCCCTGACACAACCCCTCACGCTAGACTACTGCAACACTGACTCCCCTGCCATAACCCCTCACGCTAGACTACTGCAATACAGTTTCCCCTGCCATAACCCCTCACACTAGACTACTGCAACACAGTTTCCCCTGCCATAACCCCTCACACTAGACTACTGCAACACTGTTTCCCCTGCCATAACCCCTCACACTAGACTACTGCAACACAGTTTCCCTGCCATAACCCCTCACACTAGACTACTGCAACACTGTTTCCCCTGACACAACCCCTCACGCTAGACTACTGCAACACTGACTCCCCTGCCATAACCCCTCACGCTAGACTACTGCAATACAGTTTCCCCTGCCATAACCCCTCACACTAGACTACTGCAACACAGTTTCCCCTGCCATAACCCCTCACACTAGACTACTGCAACACTGTTTCCCCTGCCATAACCCCTCACACTAGACTACTGCAACACAGTTTCCCCTGCCATAACCCCTCACACTAGACTACTGCAACACTGTTTCCCCTGACACAACCCCTCACGCTAGACTACTGCAACACTGACTCCCCTGCCATAACCCCTCACGCTAGACTACTGCAATACAGTTTCCCCTGCCATAACCCCTCACACTAGACTACTGCAACACAGTTTCCCCTGCCATAACCCCTCACACTAGACTACTGCAACACTGTTTCCCCTGCCATAACCCCTCACACTAGACTACTGCAACACAGTTTCCTGCCATAACCCCTCACACTAGACTACTGCAACACTGTTTCCCTGACACAACCCCTCACGCTAGACTACTGCAACACTGACTCCCCTGACACAACCCCTCACGCTAGACTACTGCAACACAGTTTCCCCTGACACAACCCCTCACGCTAGACTACTGCAATACAGTTTCCCCTGCCATAACCCCTCACACTAGACTACTGCAACACAGTTTCCCCTGCCATAACCCCTCACACTAGACTACTGCAACACTGTTTCCCCTGCCATAACCCCTCACACTAGACTACTGCAACACAGTTTCCCCTGCCATAACCCCTCACACTAGACTACTGCAACACTGTTTCCCCTGACACAACCCCTCACGCTAGACTACTGCAACACTGACTCCCCTGACACAACCCCTCACGCTAGACTACTGCAACACTGACTCCCCTGCCATAACCCCTCACACTAGACTACTGCCATAACCCCTCACACTAGACTACTGCAACACTGTTTCCCCTGCTATAAACCCTCACATTGGTGCCACAAAAGAGAGAAGATGATGTGCAGGTTGTGGAAGAAACATGCTGTTTTTGGATATTGATTAGCAATTGTCAATAATGCACAGAAATTCCAAAATATGTGTGGAGTTTTATACAGGCACAAGGTTCAGATTATTTGTTTGCAATATGTGATCTATAGGCTAAGAGAGCTTCATAAGCGTTTTATTCGATTGTGGGGTATGAATAGTGTGAGAAGACAACAACATATTTGGTGAGAATCACAACATAGGGTACAAAGTCCTTGCTATCTGGTATCCTTGGGACGTCACCCCGTTGAAGTTGACGTTTAAAATAGTTAAGGTAAGGGTAATGGCAGGGGTTAAGGTTAGGGTCAGGATTTAGGGTAGGGACATCTCAAGGATCCCGGATAGCACTACATTGAGTGTACAATTTTCGATTAAATCATTATTTAATAATTTATTTAATTGTTGTGTTATCAATGATATTTACATGTTAATATTATATTCTGATTATAATAATTATGTCTCATATTTTAACTAAATGCAATCTATTAGCTTCCAAAATGTAAGCACAGTAGGTATGTCTAGCTGATAACTGATAACACGATCTGATGGAATGGCTTTTCCTGTACTTTGTAAAAACCCAGAGTGCGTTGAGTGAATGTTGGAAAATCATCTTGGTTCCTTTTCAAACATAGCAAAAGAGGACTCGGACCACAAAATAGGTGAAGTGAACTGGCAAAAGAGTTGAGTCCTCATTCAAAGGCAAGGGCAGTGTGAATACAAAGAGAACTGAGTTATTTTTTACCACAGAGTTCAATTTAAAGGAGACGGGTGTGTTCACATATAGTCCTCTTTAAAAGAACCAATCAGTCCTCCTTTAAGTGAACTTTGGGGTAACAATTTGTTTTAAATTGTACACCCAAAGTAGGCCCCTTTAAAATGTTGTAATTCTCACCAAATATGTTGTCTTCTCACACTATTCAATCCCCACAATTTAATAAACATATTATGAAGCTCTCTTTGCCTATAGATCACATATTGCAAATAAATAATATGAACTAAATACTCCACAAATATTTTGTATTTTTTTGTGCATCCTTGGAAATCCCTAATCAATATCCAACAACAGCACACATTTTTTCTGTGAAACTGGGGTGTAATCATCAGCCAAACAGTCAACTAAAACGAGAGTTTCTATTGGACAAATTCAGGTAGGTTCCTCCCCTTTTTCGTTCCATCTGCTTCTGTCTAAGAAACGTTTTGCAACAGAATCTGCGTAATGAATACACCCCTGCACATCATCATCATCATCATCTCTCTTTTGTGGCACCAATGTGAGAGGTTATGGGAAACAGTGTTGCAGTAGTCTAGTGTGTGGTGCTGGAATAATGACAAGTGAACCTGCCAAGCTTTGTGTTCACATTACCCTAAAAAAGTTAACCAAACTCAGACCACCTCTCGAGATGTTCTCAGTTCGGTTTTAGAGTGTTCATACTGTACAAAAAGAGTTCACAAAAAAAGTGTGAAAACCCTAAATCGGTTCAACCGCTAAGCCTCGAGCGCCCCACCCCTTCAAGCTAATGAGCAGTCATTATGACTGCAACATTCTAACAGTGTAATTATTACATTTCATATATGCCATCGCAAAAATAATAATTTGGTTGTGTTTATGAAGGTCTTAGGTAACATTAGAATACGAAAGTAACACAATAACATTTTCATTTCATTCATTCGTTTACTGTAGCCTATGTGTAAAAACAAAAAACACAAACACTAACACCAAGACGCATGGACGATGCGCGGTCAAATGATAAAAACATAATTATAAGCGCCATGTGTGCTTTGTAAATAGTGAAAATCTGCACAAAAGCAATAATGGCATTATAATGAATGTAAGTGTCGATATGACAGCGGTCAAAAATAGTCAATTATTGTCAGCTCGTGCTTACATGGTGTGTGTCTTCATGCAATGGCATCAGTTGGAGCATGTCCTTTGTCACATAAACAACAAAAGCTGGTGAGTGTGTTGCTGATGTAGTTTTTTGCTTGAGATGTAGGGCCTGCACTCTCAGGGATGACATTTAGTGCTAATAAGCAGCCTGTAACATTGTCACCGGCTTGTTCTATCCAAATGGTACCAATCCTTCCTCTCTCCTGTCTCACCGTTTAATTTGGCGGTAGCCCAGACACCTGCTCAGTGCGCACCGTTCTGGCTTTTTTGTGCTTAGGCATCGGAGGTTTAGGTTCAGGCTGAGGCTCAGAATACAAAGAATAAACATCAGAGATATCATGATTAATTTCTTCCCCACCATCTGTGTAGTTTTCATTCAGATATTCTCAATTACGCATGCTCTCACTGTCTACTCCATGTAGGCCAGAGTAGACTGATAAGACTGCTGTTCTTCATTCACCTGGTGATTACATAATGTTTGTTTCCCCTCTCTCATGAAATCACCCACTCTCCCCCTTTCTCCCTCCCATCATACTTCATTTATTTAACCTGTTGTTATAGGTGTGAAATTAGCTTCGGTTCAGTTTCGACACAATTATCTGGGTGATTATCAACTGGGCACAGCACTTTCAACTGTCAGGAGAAGGAGCGGAGCAAGCCCTACTGTCAAGAGAAGGAGGAGCAGGGAAAACCATTATAAAAAATGACAAGCCCTCCTAAAACTGCTTATACCTCCAGTTATTTGTGTGATATTTATTTTCTAACAACAACAGTATGTTATGTAGACTTATTTAAGAAAAGTCAAAGACGGAGGGAGGCATGACTTCAAAAAATGGCAGAGTAAAAATGTTTAAATAAGTTAATGAACAGTCCAAATGACTGCTTTAGCGGTTCTAGTGTTTAAGATGACTATATGTGAAAACACCCTTAGTGAAAAAGTGATTGGTCATGTTCAAATACTTTAGAAATGCATCCTACCTTCCTTAGATTGGTTGGATGGGTGGAAGTAAAAGGGTAGGAACATTGTCTTCACCTATCCAATCACTTATAGATCTATGCTTACCTAAATGAAAGGAAGGAAGCGTGTACTGCGACCGGCCCGCGGCAGGAGTTGCTAGTAAGCGATGGGACATTTCTCTTTACCCCTTTATCTTCTCAATTTCGTGGTATCCAATTGGTAGTTACAGTATTGTCTCATCCCTGCAACTCCCGTACGGACTCGGGAGAGGCGAAGGTCGAGAGCCGTGCGTCCTCCAAAACACAACCCAACCAAGCCGCACTGCTTCTTGACACAATGCCCACTTATCCCGGAAGCCAGCCGCACCAATGTGTCGGAGGAAACACCGTACACCTGGCAACTGTGTCAGCGTGCACTGCGACCGGCCCAGTAAGCGATGGGACAAGGACATCCCTGCCGGCCAAACCCTCCCCTAACGACGCTGGGCCAATTTTGCGCCACCCCATGGGTCTCCTGGTCGTGGCCGGCTGCAACAGAGCCTGTACTCGAACCTAGAATCTCTTGTGGCACAGCTAGCACTGCAATGCAGTGTCTTGGACCACTGCGCCACCCGGGAGGCCGGAAGGAAGCATTTCTGAAGTATTCAAACAGGGCCACTGTCGTCGGGGAAAGAGTTGACATAAGAGACCTTCTGGGGACATTTGTCCTCAGACCCAGCTGTGTGACGACATTTGTGGGGTGCACCTGACTGAAGAGGTGTGTGTGGCTCATAATGTATTAATTGGTTAAAGTGTGCATGTGTTGAACGATGATGAAGATAATGAATATTTATTTATCTGTGTACATGCTCCTCTCTGTGTGCATTATCCACCTCTCTCACCCTACCCTCATATATTCCCATGCACACCTTTATGGCGCCACACTCCCATCAGTCTTTCACACATCTTAAATGGTTATTAAGCTCCAGCACATTTGTGAATTTAAGAACATAAAAATATTTATCCTAATGCGGGTAAATGGTGGATGGTGGAGGAAGGATGCGATCGAACCAGTCACGGAAAGAAGCCCAAACATTTAATAGACCATCCCGAACCGTTAGCCAGACCCCCATGCTGGCTTCATCTCCTTCTTCATCTCTTCGCCTCATCTCTTCTCCCGCTCTGCACATGGCGGGGCACATGAGCTTGGTAGACTGGCACAGGTTTAAGGCCGACAAATCACTTTAACAGTTTCTGCCAAACAAAATGAAGTTTAGCACCGAACACCGTTACTTTAAAAACCCAACTGAATGCCGTTTCTTTGAAAACCCAACTGAACGCCGTTACTTTAAAACCCAACCGAACGCCGTTACTTTAAAAACTCAACCGAACGCCGTTACTTTAAAACCCAACCGAACGCCGTTACTTTAAAAACTCAACCGAACGCCGTTACTTTAAAACCCAACTGAACACTGTTGCTTTAAAACCCAACTGAACGCCGTTTCTTTAAAACAAAACTGAACACTGTTACTTTAAAACCCAACTGAACACTGTTACTTTAAAACCCAACTGAACACCGTTACTTTAAAACCCAACTGAACACTGTTACTTTAAAACCCAACTGAACACCGTTACTTTAAAACCCAACTGAACACCGTTACTTTAAAACCCAACTGAACACTGTTACTTTAAAACCCAACTGAACACTGTTTATTTAAAACAAAACTGAACACTGTTACTTTAAAACCCAACTGAACACTGTTTATTTAAAACAAAACTGAACACCGTTACTTTAAAACCCAACTGAACACTGTTTATTTAAAACAAAACTGAACACTGTTACTTTAAAACCCAACTGAACACTGTTGCTTTAAAACCCAACTGAACGCCGTTTCTTTGAAAACCCAACTGAACGCCGTTTCTTTAAAAACCCAACTGAATGCCGTTACTTTAAAAACTCAACCGAACACTTTTACTTTTAAAACCCAACTGAACACCGTTACTTTGAAAATCCAACCAAACACTGTTACTTTTAAAACCAAACTGAACGCCTTTACTTTGAAAATCCAACTGAACACCGTTACTTTGAAAACCCAACCGAACACGGTTTCTTTGAAAACCAAACCCAACCGAACACTGTTACTTTAAAACCCAACCGAACACTGTTTCCTTAAAACCCAACTGAACACTGTTTCCTTAAAACCCAACTGAACACCGTTTCTTTAAAACCCAACTGAATACTGTTACTTTAAAACCCAACTGAACACTGTTACTTTAAAACCCAACTGAACACTGTTACTTTAAAACCCAACTGAACACTGTTACTTTAAAACCCAACTGAACACTGTTACTTTAAAACCCAACTGAACACTGTTACTTTAAAACCCAACTGAACACTGTTACTTTAAACCCCAACTGAACACTGTTACTTTAAAACCCAACTGAACACTGTTACTTTAAAACCCAACTGAACACTGTTACTTTAAAACCCAACTGAACACTGTTACTTTAAAACCCAACTGAACACTGTTACTTTAAAACCCAACTGAACAACCGTTACTTTAAAACCCAACTGAACACTGTTACTTTAAAACCCAGGGGAACAGCTTAACTGGATTTACCATCTTATCTCTGACTTTGTCTTTGGACACACTGATGAAAAGTTGAGATTTTTTTCTGACCTAACATTGTTATCTGTTTTGAAGTGATACTACTGTGGAATGAAAGGGCAGAAAAGATTGCTTCTACTATTGCAACCTGTGAGAGAGCATCAAGTAATGGGCTTATAGTCCCGAAAATTCAATTTTATCTCTGGTTGCTTCTTAACTTACTGTGTCACTTTCACTGGGCAATAAGCTGATCTCAAAACTTCCTTGATTAAGTGAATCATGAAGAAAATATTTGATTCCTTTAAACATGTATGTTGTACTTGATATGACCCCATTGGCATTATGTTGGTCTTCATCAGAAGTCCATGTATTACAATAGACTACTAATTTAAATATCCCCTCCAAGTTTTAGCTACAATTCCCTCTACAATCCCTACTCCTCATTTCCTCCAAGTGACTGAATATCTCTGCTACAGAAACCAAATCAAACAAATCAGATATTGCATTTAGCTTTTTTTTCATGCCTAGTATGAATATCTGAAAAGAGTCACACGGCAGACAGAGAGCTTGCACGATCACATCTGATGGTTTGAATTACGAGGAAATGAATCTGGTTATTCCAGACATCTGGTGTAAAGACCCCAGCCCATTTCACTGATCAGATATTCTATGGGTCTTAACCAGAGTGTAGAGCGAAAGATGATTGTGTTTTGCTACATTACACACTTTGTCTTCTGTTCTTTTCTTTCCCCCCTCATTGCTATAGTCATACTGTTCATGTCTTCAGTGTAAATAGAAATCGTAAAGATGTAATTGAAGATCACAATGTGTTGAAAATACGAATTAATTTTGTCAGTGTTTATGAAAGAAATTGCCACTGCATGGAATCGATGCAGATGTGTCACTTAGTCACAACACCCTTCCCTATTCTTAAGGTTTTCCCCCCATTAATCCTATATTCACAACTCCTGTTGTCTGAGCATATATGTTCAAAGGCTCAGTGACATCCAGCAAATGTGCCATATGAAAGAGTGCATTACCCAGTGTTGCTTCTTGTTCTCCACCATAGATTTATAAACACTATAGGAAACATAGAGTTATAAACATTACAGGAAACATAGAGTTATAAACATTACAGGAAACATAGAGTTATAAATATTACAGGAAACAGAGTTATAAACACTACAGGAAACATAGAGTTATAAACATTACAGGAAACATAGAGTTATAAACACTACAGGAAACATAGAGTTATAAACACTACAGGAAACATAGAGTTATAAACACTACAGGAAACATAGAGTTATAAACACTATAGGAAACATAGAGTTATAAACATTACAGGAAACATAGAGTTATAAACATTACAGGAAACATAGAGTTATAAAATTACAGGAAACATAGAGTTATAAACATTACAGGAAACATAGAGTTATAAATATTACAGGAAACAGAGTTATAAACACTACAGGAAACATAGAGTTATAAACATTACAGGAAACATAGAGTTATAAACATTACAGGAAACATAGAGTTATAAACATTACAGGAAACATAGAGTTATAAACATTACAGGAAACATAGAGTTATAAACATTACAGGAAACATAGAGTTATAAACATTACAGGAAACATAGAGTTATAAACATTACAGGAAACATAGTTATAAACATTACAGGAAACATAGAGTTATAAACATTACAGGAAACATAGAGTTATAAACATTACAGGAAACATAGTTATAAACATTACAGGAAACATAGAGTTATAAACATTACAGGAAACATAGAGTTATAAACATTACAGGAAACATAGAGTTATAAACACTATAGGGGGGTAAATAGTACCCTGCAAAACACCAGTCTCAACGTCAACAGTGAAGAGGCGACTCCGGGATGCTGGCCTCCTAGGCAGAGTTGCAAAGAAAAAGCCATATCTCAGACTGGCCAATAAAAATAAAAGATTAAGATGGGCAAAAGAACACAGACACTGGACAGAGGAACTCTGCCTAGAAGGCCAGCATCCCGGAGACGCCTCTTCACTGTTGACGTTGAGACTGGTGTTTTGCGGGTTCTATTTAATGAAGCTGCCAGTTGAGGACTTGTGAGGCGTCTGTTTCTCAAACTAGACACTCTAATGTACTTGTTCTCTTGCTTAGTTGTGCACCGGGGCCTCCCACTCCTCTTTCAATTCTGGTTAGAGCAAGTTTGCACTGTTCTGTGAAGGGAGTAGTACACAGCGTTGTACGAGATCTTCAGTTTCTTGGCAATTTCTCACATTTCTCAGAACAAGAATAGACTGAGTTTCAGAAGAAAGGTCTTTGTTTCTGGCCATTCTGTGCCTGTAATCGAGCAGACAAATGCTGATGCTCCAGATACTCAACTAGTCAAAAGAAGGCCAGTTTTATTGCTTCTTTAATCAGAACAACAGTTTTCAGCTGTGCTAACATAATTGCAAAAAGGTTTTCTAATGATCAAATAGTCTTTTAAAATTATAAACTTAGATTAGCTAACACAACGTGTCATTGGAACACAGGAGTGATGGTTGCTGATAATGGGCCTATGTAGATATTCCATAAAAAAATCAGCTGTTTCCAGCTACAATAGTTATTTACAACATTAACAATGTCTACACTGTATTTCTGATCAATTTGATGTTATTTTAATGGACAAAAACGTGTTTTTCTTTCAAAAACAAGGACAATTGTAAGTGACCCCAAACTTTTGAATGGTAGTTTATATATTCCAGACTCTGACATTGTTCATTCTGATAATTCTTAATTATTATTATTATTAAAAATATATATTTTGGGGCTATTGTATTGATAGATATTACTGCACTGTTGGAGCTATAAACATAAGCATTGCGCTGCACCTGCGATAACATCTGCAAATCTGTATGTGCCCAATAAACTTTGATGTGATTTGATTAATACTGTGAAATTGTTAAAATTAGTATGATGCCATTTTAGTGTAAGAGCTATTTGAAAAGACTGGCAGAAATTTCAGACTGTTTTGGTGGGATGGAGTTTTGGCCTGCCTGGTGATATCACCCAGTGGTAAATTGGTTAATAGACCAATAAGAAAGAGAGTTCCAAACCTGTCAATAACAGCTATTTTTCAGTTTTCCACTCCCCACTCAGACCACTCCCAGACAGTGTAAGCAACATTCTTGCTTGAGAAATTGTTCTTTTTTTATTTTCCTTTTATCTTCGAAGGACAGATATACATTTTACAAATACATTTTACATATACATTTTGCAAACACATTTTACATACATAGTACTTTTATATAAAGCAGTCACCAAACAATAATACATTACCAAACATAAACTCTTTAATCCCACCTCTCAGCCACTCTCAGCCCATCCCACCTATCACTGTAGACCTCAGCTCTTTAATCCCACCTCTCAGCCACTCTCAGCCCATCCCACCTATCACTGTAGACCTCAGCTCTTTAATCCCACCTCTCAGCCACTCTCAGCCCATCCCACCTATCACTGTAGACCTCAGCTCTTTAATCCCACCTCTCAGCCACTCTCAGCCCATCCCACCTATCACTGTAGACCTCAGCTCTTTAGTCCCACCTCTCAGCCACTCTCAGCCCATCCCACCTATCACTGTAGACCTCAGCTCTTTAATCCCACCTATCACTGTAGACCACCCCCGTTTGGTTTCCATGTGCCATATATTTTTCAATTGTGCTGTAATTTTTTACCTTTCTAATCGTATAGTGTCCACAGATTGTGAGCTAAAGATGAAAACCTTTCCTATGAGTATTATTATATTATGTATTGACTGTGTCACGCCCTGACCTGAGTATTCTTTGTTTTCTTTATATATTTTGGTTAGGTCAGGGTGTGACAAGGGTGATGTATGTGTTTTGTACTACAGATACTTTTGTATTTGTGTCCTCCAACATCTTCACAAGGTCCTTTGCTGTTGTTCTGGGATTGATTTGCACTTTTCACACCAAAGTATGTTCATCTCTAGGAGACAGAACGCGTCTCCTTCCTGAGTGGTATGACGGCTGCATGGTCCTATGGTGTTTATACTTACGTACTATTGTTTGTACAGATGCATGTGGTACCTTCAGGTGTTTGGAAATTGCTCCCAAGGATGAGCCAGATTTGTGGAGGTCTTGGCTGATTTCTTTTGATTCTCCCATGATATCAAGCAGAGGCACTGTGTTTAGGCCTTGAAATACATCCATAGGTGCACCTCCAATTGACTCAAATGACGTCAATTATCCTATCAGAAGCTTCTAAAGCCATGACATAATTTTCTGGAATTTTCCAAGCTGTTTAAAGGTACAGTCAACTTAGTGTATGTAAACTTCTGGCCCACTGGAATTGTGATACAGTGAAATAATCTGTCTGTAAACAATTGTTGGAAAAATTACTTGTGTCATGCACAAAGTAGATGACCTAACCGACTTGCCAAAATTTGTGGAGTGGTTGAAAACCATTTTTAATGACTCCAATCTAAGTGTATGTAAACTTCCGAAATTCAACTGTATGTACCATGCTGTTGGTGGCAATAATTTGATGTAATAATTTAACTTGAAAATCATGCAAGTGTTGAATCAAGTGTTGTTTTTTGTACCCATTCATAAACCATGTGCCATGGAATTGGTACATCGAAAATCTATTCCCATGTATGTTGCAACCTGTATGGCGCAGCTGTCAACATCTTTGTCCTCAAATGAAACTGGTATATTTTTCTATTTCTGCCAATTCCTTTCAGCCAATTTGTAGCTTTAATATTGGGCAGGCAAACAAGTTCCCTACCTTTCTCCCTTTTCCACTTGCCTCCTCCATTTTTGTGGTAATGCTGCAATCAGTTGGTTGTAAATTTGGATTATGCAGATATTCACATATATTTTCGATGCATATCATTCACAAATATATAAATATATTTTTTAAATGTAAATCATAAAGAATGTTATTTTATTAGTCAATATATTTTAGTTTAACCATAACATTTGTAGTAATATTTGTTTGATCTTTTCTGGAGGATAAAACTGAAATTGTAACTAGCTTTGTACGGCTTGTTTAAGAAAGGGCGATACTTTAAACAAAATTTCATTTTCAATTAGTCGGAAATGAGAAGTTGTAATTTTTGAACAAAGGATGAGCTTATGTATGAGTGAAGCTCATAAAAATCTTGAGTCATCGGCATACATTGACACTTTGGTTTTTATCCCCTGGATTTCTAACCCCTTGATGTTCTTGTTGGATCTAATTTTAATAGCTAGTATTTCAATGGCCATAATAAATAGATATGGAGACAACGGACAGCCTTGTTTTACTCCTCTTAAAAGCTCAATATTTTCTGAGAAGTAACTATTGTTTATTATTTTATATCTGGGGATGCTGTACATAACTTTAACCCATTGTATAAGAGAGTCATCGAAATTAAAGTAATCCAGGCATTTATGTATAAATTCAAGTCGTACTTTATCAAACGCCTTTTCAAAATCTGCTATGAAGACCAGGCCTGGTGTCTTTGATATTTCATAATGTTCAATTGTTTCAAGTAATTGTCATATATTATCTTCAATGTATTGTCCATGTAAAAAACATGTCTTATCAGGATGAATATCTGGTAAAACATTTTTTTATTCTATGCTATGCATTTCACCAGAATATTCACATCACAAGATTGAAATGTAAGAGGCCTCCAGTTTTTTTTAAATGGACTGGATATTTATACTTACCACCTGGGTCCTGTTGTCGTAGCAATGAAATCAGACCTTCTTGTTGAATACCTGAAAGTCTACCATTTTTATAGGAGTAATTGAAACATGCTAATAATGGATCTATGAGTACTTAAAAATAGGTCTGATATACCTCTACTGGTATACCATCAACCATCAAATTCTTTGCTAAGAAGCTATTTCTATTTCTTTTTGACCATTTTATTTGAAAATAATCACAGTAAGGTACTTAATTGTTTCCCAGAAATGATTTGATATTGAGATAGAAACGACTGCATTGGACTGTTAAAGCAAACACAATGCATTCGGGAATGATTCAGACCCCTTGATTTTTTTCCACATTTTGTTACGTTACGTTGTTTTTTTCCCCACACATCAATCTACACACAATACCCCATAATGACAAAGCAAAAACAGGTTTTTAGACATTTTTGCAGATGTATATAAAATGAAAACGGATATTAAATTTGCATAAGTATTCAGACCCTTTACTCAGTACTTTTTTAAAGCACCTTTGGCAGCGATTACAGCATTGAGTCTTCTTGGGTATGACGCTACAAGCTTGGCACACCTGTATTTGGGGAGTTTCTCCCGTTCTTGGCAGATCCTCTCAAGCTCTGTCAGGTTGGATGGGGAGCGTCGCTGCACAGCTATTTTCAGGTCTCTTCAGAGATGTTCGATCGGGTTCAAGTCCGGGCTCTAGCTGGGTCACTCAAGGACATTCAGAGACTTGTCCTAAAGCCACTCCTGCATTGGCTGTATGATTTTATATATTTTTATTTAACCTTTATTTAAATAGGCAAGTCAGTTAAGAACAAATTCTTATTTACAATGACGGCCTAGGAACTGCCTTGTACAGGGGAAGAACAACACATTTTTTGCTTGTCAGCTTGGGGATTCGATCTAGCAAACTTTTGGTTACTGGCCCAACACTCAAACAACTAGGCTACCTGCCGCCCCAGGGCTGTTGTCCTGTTGGAAGGTGAACCTTTGTCCCAGTCTAAGGTCCTGATTGTTCTGGAGCAGGTTTTCATCAAGGATCTCTCTACACTTTGCTCCGTTCATATTTCCCTCGATCCTGACTAAGTCTCCCAGTCCCTGCCTCTGAAAAACATCCCCACAGCATGATGCTGCCACCACCATGCTTCACCGTAGGGATGGTGGCAGGTTTCTTCCAGACATGATGCTTGGCATTCAGGCCAAGGATTTCAATCTTGTTTTAATCTCCCTGACCAAGGCCCTTCTCCCACAATTTCTCAGTTTGGCCAGGAGGCCAGCTCTAGGAAGAGTCTTGGTGGTTGCAAACTTCTTCCGTTTAAGAATGATGGAGGCCATTGTGTTCTTGGGGACCTTCAATGCTGCAGACACAATCCTGTCTCGGAGCTCTACGGACAATTCCTTCGACCTCATGGCTTTGTTTGTGCTCTGACATGCACTGTCAACTGTGGACCTTATATCGACAGGTACAGTGGGGAGAACAAGTATTTCATACACTGCCGATTTTGCAGGTTTTCCTACTTACAAAGCATGTAGAGGTCTGTAATTTTTATCAAAGGTACACTTCAACTGTGAGAGACAGAAAATAAAACAAAAATCCATAAAATCACATTGTATGATTTCTAAGTAATTCATTTGTATTTTATTGCATGACATAAGTATTTGATACATCAGAAAAGCAGAACTTAATATTTGGTACAGAAACCTTTGTTTGCAATTACAGAGATCATACGTTTCCTGTAGTTCTTGACCAGGTTTGCCCACACTGCAGCAGGGATTTCGGCCCACTCCTCCATACAGACCTTCTCCAGATCCTTCAGATTTTGGGGCTGTCGCTGGGCAATACGGACTTTCAGCTCCCTCCAAAGATGTTCTATTGGGTTTAGGTCTGGAGACTGGCTAGGCCACTCCAGGACCTTGAGATGCTTCTTACGGAGCCACTCCTTAGTTGCCCTGGCTGTGTGTTTTGGGTCGTTGTCATGTTGGAAGACCCAGCCACGACCCATCTTCAATGCTCTTACTGAGGGAAGGAGGTTGTTGGCCAAGATCTCACGATACATGGCCCCATCCATCCTCCCCTCAATACGGTGCAGTCGTCCTGTCCCCTTTGCAGAACAGCATCCCCAAAGAATGATGTGCTGCAGGATTTTAATCCATGATGGCGTAGTGTGTTACTAATGGTTTTCTTTGAGACTGTGGTCCCAGCTCTCTTCAGGTCATTGACCAGGTCCTGCCGTATAGTTCTGGGCTGATCCCTCACCTTCCTCATGATCATTGATGCCCCACGAGGTGAGATCTTGCATGGAGCCCCAGACCGAGGGTGATTGACCATCATCTTGAACTTCTTCCATTTTCTAATAATTGCGCAAACAGTTGTTGCCTTCTCACCAAGCTGCTTACCTATTGTCCTGTAGCCCATCCCAGCCTTGTGCAGGTCTACAATTTTATCCCTGATGTCCTTACACAGCTCTCTGGTCTTGGTCATTGTGGAGAGGTTGGAGTCTGTTTGATTGAGTGTGTGGACAGGTGTCTTTTATATAGGTAACGAGTTCAAACAGGTGCAGTTCATACAGGTAATGAGTGGAGAACAGGAGGGATTCTTAAAGAAAAACTAGGTCTGTGAGAGCTGGAATTCTTACTAGTTGGTAGGTGATCAAATACTTATGTCATGCAATAAAATGCAAATGAATTACTTAAAAATCATACAATGTGATTTTCTGGATTTTTGTTTTAGATTCCGTCTCTCACAGTTGAAGTGTACCTATAATAAACATTTCAGACTTCTACATGCTTTGTAAGTAGGAAAAACTGCAAAATCGGCAGTGTATCAAATACTTGTTCTCCCCACTGTATGTGCATTTCCAAGTCATGTCCAATCAATTGAAAAGGGTTCTGAATACTTTCTGAATGCACTGTATGTTATCATCCTGGAATGACCCGCTGCTAATCATTAGTTCTAATAATGCTCAAAATTGTATATTGATTTAAAATTGTATTTTAACTTGTTCCCTTGCAGGCGAGGATGACAGCTTGGCCCTCAAGGGGAAACTGACCGTGGGGGACATCTTCAGGAAGGACTTCAAGGTTCACGACCCTGAGGCCAAGTGGATCAACAGTGAGTACTCTATTGATGTTGTAGAGGGGTTGGCGTGGGACATTCATATCGGTGACACTCATGTATTCACTGTGGACATTCAAACAGAGTTATAAATTTCCCACCAACAGGTACACATGCTGGATTTGAATTTGAGCCAGTTTTCTACAGCAGGAAAATAACCCTGCAACAACAGGAAATGTGAATTATTACGTGGATTATAATTATTTTCATGAGGGAAAATGTATACATTTTTCAAAATGGAAATTACACATTTCAGAAGCCTTTCTAAACCTAAAATAAAAAAGGTTTTCCTGCAACATCCAGGCTGTGTCACAACCGGCCGTGATTAGGAGTCCCATAGGGTGGCGCACAATTGGCCGAGCGGCATCCTAGATTGGCCGGTGTAGGCCGTCATTGTAAATAATACTTTTTTCTTAACTGACTTGCCTAGTTAAATAAAGGTTAAATAAAAATTTAAAATAATAATAATTATAATAATAAAACAGGGTGATCAAATTAAGATCCGTAAAGCTCTTTTGTAATGGTAATAAACCTGAGTTACAGTAGGAACACTAAAGTTTTAATTTGAAGACATATACTTGAAGACATTTTCAGCATTGCTTTCTTCGGCTTCCTACCCAGCTAGCATTGATTTAGAATCATTATGACCATGGTGTGAATAACATGGATTGATCACTTTGTTCCACTAACAACAACTTCTGCACCAATGATCTCATTGCCCATCATTGAATCAGCTCAACTGTATATGTTAGCAATGACAGTGTAATGAGTGTGTGTTGAATCAATGTCAAGTGAAACGGTGTGCATGCCTGCTGGCGTGCGCTGCGATCATCTGTCAAATCCAATATACACCTAAACCACATTACCTGTTACCATGGATCTTGTTTTTATAAGAGGAGCTGCAGCTAATCTTTTTGCATTCATATTGCTGCAATCATCATTATGAACTGTCATACACAGTCCAGAGAATATCACAATTATTGAAGAGAACACAGTCAATTTGGGAACTGCAATGATGGGAACTGCTAAATCGGGTGAAGGCACAGGATTGGCTCAATTCTATCCTCTTGTGTAAAACAGTGAAAGGGTGCTTGAAGCTAACCATCGATCACACCAAAATTAAGTATTTATTCTAGTTGGATGTGTTGCCCGGAAAATAAAATAAAATCAAACAAACCTTAAATTGCAACTGTTGAAACAGGCTAGACACCCATTATCTTACTGCTGGGTTGAAAATGATCAGAGCCCGACTCCGAGAGGTACTTTACAGCCAAAGGATTAATGAAGCAGTTTTGATTTAACTTATGCCTAATGAAGCCGTCTTCTCCTACCAGCCACTAGTCTCTCCAAGAGAGGGTGCAGATGGGCGAGTACACAGAGTACAGTACGTCAAGGACTGTTCAAGTACTATAGAGCTTCCTTTCTTCATTCCTTCCTTCCCCTCCTTGATATAATTACTAATCTGACTCATTTAGATGGTTGAAAGCAAGGTCTCTAAACATACTGCTTTCACCAATTCAGTCATATCTGATCAGTAGTGACTCTCTTGTTCCTGGTGTTTCTCATGACCCACAAAATAGTCAACAAAACAATTAAAGTCAATGAGTTGCAGGAAACTGTACTAGAACAGGGGTAATATGCATTGTCTGGATGTGACCATCGGTGCCTCTTTAAAAGTATTTTTTCTCACTGCATGAGACCAAGAATAAATACTGTAGTATTTTCCTTTTTTTAATAGAATGACGCATTCTGTCACTTTGATAAGCTGATTAATACGATCATCCATACATCTTCCAGGCTGTATGCAGCCACTGTGAAATGAGTTGTCACCTTAAAGACATGCCTTTCTACTGCAGCTGTTTTTGGCCTGCGAAGAAAGTCTTCTTAGGGAGCCTGTAGATGCAGCTGCCATAGAAGGAAAGAGTCCTTTGTTAGTATGTCATATTCGTTTAGCCTTCGTGATGTGCAGAACGGCGAGCTTTCAGAACTGTCAGGAACATTTGCAATTATTGGCTTCCCGAGGACAGGACTGAAATTGATGTTTTTATTGTAAAACTAGTTTTTCCCTGAATTATATATTTTTGCCATCCCTGTTTTCCTTAAGTGATAAATCAATTTCCTGGGAAACATTTGTGATGAAACCTCAATAATTTTTTATGAATAGATGATGTTATTTTGTCATTGATAAGTCCAGATCCTTTTTGGGGTCTTTTATGGGAGTATAAGGCTGTGCTCATTTTTATTTAATTTTACCTGTATTTAACTAGGCAAGTCAGTTGAGAACAAATTCTTATTTTCAATGACGGCCTAGGAACAGTGGGTTAACTGCCTTGTTCAGGGGCAAAATTACTGATTTTTACCTTGTCAGCTCGGGGATTCGATTTTGCAACCTTTCGGTCTCTAGTCCAATGATCTAACCACTAGGCTACCTGCCACCCCATCATTGAATTCATACAACACAAGCGACTCATGAAGGTGTTGAGATTTTAATAACCCTTTGGCCTTGTTTCATCACAATCTATAACAGGAACCTTGCAGCACTGTGTGCCTCCATGGAACTCTCCTACATTGGCCTTGTCCCAGATCTGTTTGTGCTGTCTTGCCAACTCCTATGTTTATTGTCATGTCACAATGACCACAGAATTTGGCAACATTGATATCCTGTGTATGCCCACCCCGACGTAAAATCACAATCAAATGCACCAAGCAACAACATCATTTTCATCCAACAATGATAAATTCAATCCTGGTTAATGTTATGGCATGAGTTCTAGCAGCTGCTGTATGTCTGAATGAAGCAGCTCTCCGTGTCCGCCTACAATGACTCCTACACTCTGGTTGATCCCCTCGGTCCTGATGGCTGATGTATGCTAAACATGTAGGGAGAAGTGATTTGCTGAACGGCATCAAGCAAACAGACGCATGATTGGCCAGATAAGTATATTTTAAACTTGATCCGAGCTGATGGCTGACCTGGTGGTGATTTGCATTAGAGGAGCACCACAAGTAAAGTAGTGCCCCCTAGTGTTTACAGCTTAATTTTTATAGAGAGTACCAGTCATTCATAAAATTCAGATTACTGGTATGATTGTAATGAGCTAGCAGGTCAGTCTAAAAGTCCTCATGTTTTTGAATGGAATTAAGTAATTAATGCACCTGGCCTTTGGCCACCATAGTCTGTTCAGGTAAGTCCCCCTCTTCAAAAAAAAGACTGCAATTAAAAAAATGAAAGAACACACGTTTAACCAGTAGCAGTGTGTTGGTAAAATCCCTGGAGATGCCAAGTCAGGGGGAAAAAACCATATTACAACCTATGTGTTGTGATAATTGCATTGTTTGCTCTATGACCAACTGCTCTTAAACGCTAGTAAAACGAAATGCATGCTCTTCAACCGATAGCTGCGGGCACCAGCCTGCCTGACTAGCATCACTACTCTGGACGGTTCTGACTTAGAATATGTGGACAACTATAAATACCTAGGTGTCTGGCTAGACTGTAAACTCTCCTTCCAGACTCATACTAAGCTTCTCCAATCCAAAATTACATCTAGAATCGGCTACCTATTTCGCAACAAAGCCTCCTTCACTCATGCTGCCAACCATACCCTCGTAAAACGGACTATTCTACCGATCCTTGACTTTGGCGATGTCATTTGCAAAATAGCCTCCAACACTCTACTCAGCAAATTGGATGCATTCTATCACAGTGCCATCCGTTTTGTCACCAAAGCCCCATATACTACCCACCTCTGCGACCTGTATGCTCTCGTTGGCTGGTCCTCGCTACATATTCGTCGCCATACCCACTGGCTCCAGGTCATCTATAAGTCTTTGCTAGGTAAAGCCCTGCCTTATCTCAGCTCACTGGTCTCCATAACAACAACCACCCGTAGCACGCGCTCCAGCAGGTATATTTCACTGGTCATCCCCAAAGCCAACACCAACACCAGGTGAAAGCTATGATCCCTTATTGATGTCACTTGTTAAATCTACTTCAATCAGTGTGGATGAAGGGGAGGAGACAGGTTAAATAAGGATTTTTAAACCTTGAGACAACTGAGACATGGATTGTGTATGTGTGCCATTCAGAGGGTGAATGGGCAAGACATTCACCCTTTGAACGGGGTATAGGACTACGTGCCAGGCGAGAGTTGGCCTCCGGGTTAAGTGGGCGGGTGTTAAGGAGTTTGGCGTGTTATGTTTTGGAGGACGCATGACTCAACCTTCGCCTCTCCAGAGCCCGTTGGGAGTTGCGGTGAAAAATTATAATAATTATAATAATATCAAGGGAGGCCAAATGCTTGCTGGCTTCCCTTGCTATTGAATTCAATGCTACAGGCGGCAAAAATGTCATGCATTTTTAGGCCGGGCTAGTCATACTGAGACAGAGGGGTGCGTTTCACTCACTCAGATGCTTTCTCCGGTGAGATACATTCAGCCTCATGAAGGAAAATTATGAAACAAAGAAAAATCTATTTTTTCCTATGTTTTTAAAATGCATTGGTACATTTTTTGTTGGCATCCACGAATACACCCCACAGCCCTGTTATGGTTTATGATCTTTCTTTCTGGACCGGCTGCAACTCAAAATCATCAAGTTGATGTTTGAAGAGGGATAGATAGCATGGGTCATCGCCAGAGTTTCATGTAAGTGTAACGGCAGATTTCCTCATCTTCGTCTGAAGAGGAGTAAGGATCGGACCAAGATGCCGCGTGGTTAGTGTTCATCACGATTTTAATATGAAAAGCACTGAACACTATGAAATACAAAAACAATAAACGAATACGTGAAATAACCAAACCGAAACAGTACCATGTGGCCGCACGCCGGCCGCACGCCATAGGCTACCTAAATATGGTTCTCAATCAGGGACAACGATAAACAGCTGCCTCTGATTGAGAACCATATCAGTCCAAACACAGAAATAGAAAAACATAGAAACACAAACATAGACTGCCCACCCCAACTCACGCCCTGACCATACTAAATAAAGACAAAACAAAGGAAATAAAGGTCAGAACGTGACAGTAAGTGTCACGCCCTGACCTTAGAGATCCTTTTTTTTTCTCTATTTGGTTAGGTCAGGGTGTGATTTGGGGTGGTCAGTCTGTTTTTGTTTCTATGCATTCTAGTTTTTCTATTTCTTTGTTGGCCGGGTATGGTTCCCAATCAGAGGCAGCTGTCTATCGTTGTCTCTGATTGGGGATCATACTTAGGCAGCCTTTTTCCCCACCTTTAGTGTGTAGGATCTTGACTATGTTTGTGTGTAGTTCCTGTCTGCACTGCATATAGCGTTACGGTCGTGTTTGTATTTTGTCGTTTTTTCGGTGACATTTAAATAAAAGTTAAATGTACGCCTACCACGCTGCACCTTGATCCAATCCATCTCTAAACAATCGTGACAGTAAGAGACCTATGAAAGAGTGATATTGATCAATATACATCAGTAGGATGGTTTGGTAGTGCTAATGCTATTTAATCGAAAGAACCCATCTATATACACATCATTGGTTTTACTCTGGATATTTTAGTAAATGGCAGTCTGTTGTAGTGTAACATACAGTAGGCTAAGCATTATACCATATGAAATTCACAGCACATCCCTAGAGATGTCTTTATAGGCCTATGAATTCTCTCACTGTCCTGAATAAGAATCATATCTCACAATGCTGACGTGTATTAACCTTTCCCTCCCAGCAGGTCAATATTTGCAGTCATTATTTCTGTTAAACCAAAACCACATTCTATTCATGTTTAATGTAATTTACTCAAGTCTGCCCTATGCAAATGTTATGTACTCTTACTTGTTGTGTTGTTCTGTGGCTCTGAGGCAGAAAAAATTAAAAAATTAAATACAATTTAAGAACGTGAAAGCCATGATAAGGAGGTTTAATGTTGCAATTATGGGTCCGGTTTGTTGCCGTCTGGTGGACTCATAGGAATCAACATGGACCAGCGGTGAAAAATGTATTGGTGTTGCTGATAACCGTAAATCAACGTAAAACTCCCATCCAGCCCACCGGACAGGAGCCATCAGCAGCTCATATACTTCTATTCACCTCCTACTTTGGGGAATGGGTTCATGCAATACGCTATAGAGATATGGCAAAGCTCTCTGTTGTGTAATTGTGTTGTTGTATGAGGGAGGCTTGTCTATGGCCCCTTTTCAGAGATAAGGTTGAAAGGGGGATACCTAGTCACTTGTACAATTGAATGCATTCAACTGAAATGTGTCTTCCGCATTTAACCCAACCCCTCTGAATCAGAGAGTTGCGGGGGGCTGCCTTAATCATCGGCGCCATCAGTGTAGAGTGTGAAATAAAGGGAAGGCCATGGGGGGAAGTTTATGTATAGACGTCCTCAAGAGGACTGAACTCAATAGAAAGTCAACTTCCCTCCATGTATACAAAGACATGCGTGAGTATTATTCACACACCTCCATCCTAAAAAATCTAAAAATTGTACAAGCAAACAGTTTTTTAATTTTTACTCTTATTTTACTAGGTAAAACGTTCTAATTTACAGCAACAACCTGGGGAATAGTTACAGAGGAGGGGGGAAGAAAGAGCCAATTGGAAGCTGGGGGTGATTAGGTGGCCATGATGGTATGAGGGCCAGATTGGGAAGTAAGCTGCATACATAAGACCATATAAATGTCTGTCACCTGCTGCTTACTCCTGCCTGACCACCCTATGACCTGACATGCTAACGGAAAGATTGAACCGCGAGTGGCAAACACCATGCCACACACAAAGCCACAAGAAAGTATTCCCCCCACTCTGAAAATATTTTTTAATTAGAGTTGTTTTAGAAACCCATTTAGTTTTATAGCCCATCTGATCCAAAGGGCATCGGAGATTTAAGACTGTATACGGTGGAAGGAGAGAGACACCCTTTTATTTTGTCCCAGACAGGCCCCTATAACTCTCTCCCAGCTGCGTTTTTTTTAGCAGCCTAACCATCGTCCTCTTAGCCTTCAGGAGGACAGATGACCTGGAACAGGAAAGAAAAATACATTTCACACCTAGCTTTACATTGTAGCCTCCGCTCACCTGTCGTTTAATGATACAACCCTGTTCAGGTTGTAAACTGCTTTTAATGTCACCATGTCAACCAGCTTAGCCCCACTGTGAAGCTTTATCGAAGAGGAGACATCTCTCAGCTCAATGATCGGGTTATATATTTGGATAAACGTATGAGTATTCTTTGGTGGTGTGTTCCGTGTTGGCACTCAGAGGTAGTATAAAGCAAGCAGTGGTACATTGTATGAGTTTTGCGGCATAGTGCCAGAACTCAGGCGTTACAAAGGAAATATTGAGAGGCCTGAACAGAATGAATGGGCTGCTGCGTCTCCCTGAAGAAGAATGGAGAGAATGGGACAAGTAAATGGAAGCAGAGGGAGAGAATAAGGTCCTTCACATGGTTGGTTAAGTGCGGTGACTATAATATCATCATATTCAGCAAGACAGATGGGCCTGGGAACTTAGTGTTTCTGATGGCAATCATTTGCCATCAAAAACACTTTTTGGACAGATTGGCTATGCGTTTGCAGATTGAACCGGTTTGTTTTTAAGGGAATTAAACCTGGACGACAGAACAAAAATAGCGAAATGAGGGTGAGGAGAAGGTACAATTTGAGGAATAGAGAGTTATATTTTAGCTTTGTCCTTGGTGTTTTATCCCTTACTGAAAAAAACTGGTGCAAATGCATAAAATATGTAGATATGTTTGACTAATAGTCCATGGATTGGGAAGTAAAGTTTCACGTCGTTTTCCTAGAAGCTAGCCTGGTGGCCAGAGCTGCACTGACTGTGGATATGCACGTTATTCTCTCATTCTAATGAAGCTGTCATCTTCAGTTAGTGCAGGGAACAGCTTGCCTGAAGCCTCAATGAGGCACACAGGTACAAAGCATACAGTCAAATGAAAGCTGTAGGGTTCAGAGGAGGGGATGGTAGAGTGCTAGTGTGAGATCATAGAAGCCATTAGAGTTTAAGTGGGAATATTCACAAGGTACTTGGTCTTTGAAGTGATGTGTTGTTGGAAAGGGGAATGTCTATGGCACTTTAACTAATTTTACAGTACATAGTATTTATTTATTTCTCTCTCTCTCTCTCACTTTCTCTCTCTCGCACACACACACACAACTGTCCTCCTGTGATCTGTAGTGAGTGAGGGATGTTGCCCAGAGCAGGAGACTGAATGAATAAGACATGTTGCAGGAGCAGAGGTGAAGATCACAGGGGGAAGCCAATGCCCTGGGCTAACGCCGAGCCGGTCAAGGGAGACCTGATGAAGACCTAGTGGAAGGAGAAGGAGGGCAAGATGGAGTGAGGGAGAATGTCAGAGAGCAAGACTGAGAATTCCCTTGGTGGTGTGAAACAGGGATGAATAGATGGCAATGGTCTGAGAGGAAGCCCTGGTGTCTTTGAAAGGAAAAGAAAGACATGAGTCTGAATAGCGACAGAGAGGAAGAGTGGTGGAGAAGAGGACAGGGTGGAGGCTGAAATGATGGACTCTGTTGGGGTGCATGGTTGGCATGGAAAGAACGAGTGATCTCAGGTGACTGGAAGGGTGGTAAACGGATAAATACAAACTACATACAGAATAAAGATTGGACTCTGAGGGAGGGAAAAAGACAGGCGGAAAGACAGTTGAAAAATATGGCCAGCCAAGTGTATGTTTAGGGTGAAGTTCAGAGATAACATATCTAAAGGGGGAGGAGAAGAGATGGAAAGATGATAGAAGGAGAAGAGATGGAAAGAGGATAGTAGCTTACCTTAGCTTTAGCTTTACATGGATACAAAACAGGAAAAAGGAATAGCATATTAGAAGATATAATGGATTGATGGACTTCTTTCCTAGATGCTCTCAAGTGCTTTACATTGATATGTTGGACATGTGCTGATTCAAAGGATAGAAAAATAAAAAGTGAGTACTTAGGATTCAGGATGAGATTCAGTGAGACGGGACGAGCAATCAGGATGCACTATATTTTAATCTTTACTCCTGATACGAAGCTGTTAATATATTCCAGTAAACTGGAGAGCTGTTGATTGCATAATTTGCATTCATTATTTGACCAGTGCAATCTAAAAACCCAGAATTGTCAATCATAATTTTGTGAATGAATGTCATTGTGATGGACAATTAGTTATCCCAGCAGATATAGAATGCTCCCCATAACAATCTGTAGTCCCCGATTAACACTCTAAACCAGAGCTGTTTGCTCGGCCCTTATTGGCTCTTGACTGAAACAACATTCAGAAATAGGCTTTTATCGTCCTTGTCTGGTAAAGGGCAAAGTCATTGTGAAGATAGGAAAACTAAATTCACTTTCATCTCTTTGTTGCAATTGTTTACTCACTCTGGAGACGGTCTTTGTGATTGCAGGTGTAACTGTTGATTGTTTCCACTTGCCACTGCAGAAATATGTATTTAATGATTATGTATTTCTATTGGTTGGTTGAATTTACATATCAATAAGGTGTTATGCCATTGGTTAAGCTTGCAGATAGGGGGAGATTGCGAATGTCAATTCTTCCTAGTCTGATCTTGATCTGCAAGCTGTAGGTCACGTTCTGTAATACTGGATTCTATTTTCAGATTTACAATATGTAGGAGTTCATGTCCTGATGTGTGTGTATATACTGTATATACAGTACCAGTCACAAGTTTGGACACACCTACTCATTCAAGGGTTTTTCTTTTTGTAAATTATTTTCTACATTGTAGAATAATAGTGAAGACATCAAAACTATGAAATAACACATACGGAATCATGTATTAACCAAAACAAATGTTAAACAAATCAAAATATATTTTAGTTTCTTCAAAGTAGCCACCCTTTGCCTTGATGACAGCTTTGCACACTCTCCTCTTTTTAAAAATGTTTATTGAACCTTTATTGAACCTTTATTTAACCAGGTAAGTCAGTTAAGCACAAATTCTTATTTAAAATGACGGCCTACCAAAAGGCAAAAGGCCTCCTGTAGGGACGGGGGCCTGGGATAAAAAATAAATACAATATAAATATAGGACACACATCACAACAAGAGAGACAACACAACAAGAGAGACAACACTACATAAAGAGACAGCAACATAGCAAAGCAGCAACACATGACAACACAGCATGGTAGCAACACAACATAACAACAACATGTTAGCAACACAACATGGTAGCTGCACAAAACATGGTACAAACATTATTGGGCACAGACAACAGCACAAAGGGCAAGAAGGTAGAGACAACAATACATCACACAAAGCAGCCACAACTGTCAGTGAGTGTCCATGATTGAGTCTTTGAATGAAGAGATTACTTATCACCCCAGTACATTCCTCTATAGCCCCAGTACATTCTTTATAACCTCAGCACATTACTCTATAGCCCCAGTACATTCCTCTATAGCCCCAGTACATTCTCTATAGCCCTAGTACATTCCTCTATAGCCCCAGCACATTCCTCTATAGCCCCAACACATTCTCTATAGCCCTAGTACATTCTCTATAGCCCCAGCACATTCCTCTATAGCCCCAACACATTCTCTATAGCCCCAGCACATTCCTCTATAGCCCCAACACATTCTCTATAGCCCCAACACATTCTCTATAGCCCCAACACATTCTCTATAGCCCCAACACATTCTCTATAGCCCCAGCACATTCCTCTATAGCCCCAACACATTCTCTATAGCCCCAGTACATTCCTCTATAGCCCCAGTTTCCTCTAGCCCCAACACATTCTCTTTAAACACATTCTCTATAGCCCCAGTACATTCCTCTATAGCCCCAGAATTCCTTTAAAACACATTCTCTATAGCCCCAACACATTCTCTATAGCCCCAACACATTCTCTATAGCCCCAACACATTCTCTATAGCCCCAACACATTCTCTATAGCCCCAACACATTCTCTATAGCCCCAACACATTCTCTATAGCCCCAGTACATTCCTCTATAGCCCCAGTACATTCCTCTATAGCCCCAACACATTCTCTATAGCCCCAGTACATTCCTCTATAGCCCCAACACATTCTCTATAGCCCCAGTACATTCCTCTATAACAGGGTTTCACAAAGTCGGTCCACCCCATCCCCGGTGCACTTTTTTATGTTTTTACCCTAGCACTACACAGCTGATTTAAATAACTAACTCGTCATCAAGCTTTGAATATTTAAATCAGCTGTGTAGTGCTAGGGTAAAAAAACAAAACGTGCACCCAGGGGGGCCCCGGGACTGACTTTGGGAAACCCTGCTCTACTCTATAGCCCCAACACATTCCTCTATAGCCCCAGCACATTCCTCTATAGCCCCAGCACATTCCTCTATAGCCCCAGCACATTCCTCTATAGCCCCAACACATTCCTCTATAGCCCCAGCACATTCCTCTATAGCCCCAGCACATTCCTCTATAGCCCCAACACATTCCTCTATAGCCCCAGCACATTCCTCTATAGCCCCAACACATTCCTCTATAGCCCCAGCACATTCCTCTATAGCCCCAGCACATTCCTCTATAGCCCCAGCACATTCCTCTATAGCCCCAGCACATTCCTCTATAGCCCCAGCACATTCCTCTATAGCCCCAGCACATTCCTCTATAGCCCCAGCACATTCCTCTATAGCCCCAGCACATTCCTCTATAGCCCCAGCACATTCCTCTATAGCCCCAGCACATTCCTCTATAGCCCCAGCACATTCCTCTATAGCCCCAGCACATTCCTCTATAGCCCCAGCACATTCCTCTATAGCCCCAACACATTCCTCTATAGCCCCAACACATTCCTCTATAGCCCCAGCACATTCCTCTATAGCCCCAGCGCATTCCTCTATAGCCCCAGTGCATTCCTCTATAGCCCCAGCGCATTCCTCTATAGCCCCAGTGCATTCCTCTATAGCCCCAGCACATTCCTCTATAGCCCCAACACATTCCTCTATAGCCCCAGCACATTCCTCTATAGCCCCAGCACATTCCTCTATAGCCCCAGCACATTCCTCTATAGCCCCAGCACATTCCTCTATAGCCCCAGCACATTCCTCTATAGCCCCAACACATTCCTCTATAGCCCCAGTGCATTCCTCCCACTGTAAATTCCACATTTAACACTAATGTAGAGAATCCCACTTCTGACACTAATGTAGAGAATCCCACTTCTGACACTAATGTAGAGAATCCCACTTCTGACACTAATCTAGAGAATCCCACTTCTGACACTAATGTAGAGAATCCCACTTCTGACACCAATGTAGGAAATCCCACTTCTGACACCAATGTAGGAAATCCCACTTCTGACACAAATGTAGACAATCCCACTTCTGACACAAATGTAGACAATCCCACTTCTGACACCAATGTAGGGAATCCCACTTCTGACACCAATATAGAGAATCATCTGACATCAATGTAGGGAATCCCACTTCTGACACCAATTTAGAGAATCCCACTTCTGACACCAATGTAGAGAGCTCAGGGACCAGCTGTCAGTGTATGGATCCAAGATACACTACCAATGCACCAACTGGCCACTCTGCATCCAAACACTTTGCTCTCTGATATTAAGTGTCCAAATTACAGACGATTGCAAGGATATTGCACATAGGACTATTATCAGACATTATGAAAAGTTTGATAGCCTTTGTGAAGTAATATTTCTTGCTCTGTGTCTTTGCTCTATCTCTGTTCAACAGGTAATGAGCTACTGTATCGCACACGTGAGGGGGATGTTGTCAGGCTCAACATGGAGACGTATGAGAGGACGGTACTGGTGCACAACAAAAAGTTTGTGAGTCTCTACAACTATCTCTTTTTTTCCCGTAGTGTTATTTATTAAATGTTTTATTATTAGAAATTTCCAGCATATCAAAGCACCCAAAGTGTAGTGAAACGATCCATCATTACCACATCATTTGATCAGGCTCGTTAACATTTTGGGTCAGTGTTGAAACGGCCAAGGTGACGACACACAACATTATGTCTCTCTGAAATCAGAAAGAGCCTCAAGAAGATTAATGCCTCTCCCGCCCATGCCCTGCACTGAGCAATCTGTCAAACGCAGTCATTCTAGGATTACCTTAATGAAAAACACTACGCATGGTTAAATGTAATCTTTTTGTATTATTTCTCTCTCTCTCTCTCTCTCTCTCTCTCTCTCTCTCTCTCTCTCTCTCTCTCTCTCTCTCTCTCTCTCTCTCTCTCTCTCTCTCTCTCTCTCTCTCTCTCTCTCTCTCTCTCTCTCTCTCTCTCTCTCTCTCTCTCTCTCTCTCTCTCTCTCTCTCTCTCTCTCTCTCTCTCTCTCTCTCTCTCTCTCTCTCTCTCTCTCTCTCTCTCTCTCTCTCTCTCTCTCTCTCTCTCTCTCTCTCTCTCTCTCTCTCTCTCTCTCTCTCTCTGTGTCTCTCTGTCTCTCTGTGCTTTTCAGGAAATGTACAAAGCCAGCAAGTATGAAGTGTCTCCTGACATGAAGCATGTGCTGCTCGCCTACAACGTGGCACCGGTGAGCTCTTTCATTTGTTTGTGTGTTTTTGGAATTAGCGGAATGACAGGCAAATATGTCATCGGTCTTTGAAGGGAAATGTGGCGAGACGGTGGGGGAGAAAAAGTAATCATGGTGTCCGGGTAGAGGCATGTCGCACCCCACTGCCTCTCAGCCACCGTAGAGAGAAACCAGCTTAGTGGAACTGTACTCTTCAGAGAGTGGCCAAAACACAAACAAACCTCACAACACAGCCGGGACAGAGGGATGAGGAGGAAAATAGAGGGGTGCAGGGGATGGGGAAAACAAAGGGAAGGAATTGGGCAAGCAGGAGAGGAGAGAGTGAGAGAATAGGAGGAAAGGGAATGAGATGGGAGGTTTTTCTGCTACAGCGGTTACTGCATTATGTAATGGCTCAGGTAGCTAACTACTGCAATGTGAGATCCATGACACAGTCTGAAAAATAATTAGTATGTCAGGGAATAGAAGCCCATTGAGACAACAGGGAGGCCCTGGTGGATGGAGTGTGCTGTGCGTGTGTGTGTGTTAGACAGTGAATTTGTTATTTCATAATCATCCTCCAGAATTTAAAAATATTTTCTTTTTGCATTTTCCAATTAAGAACATTCAAAACAAAAGTGAAAAGATATTAGACAACGATAGGACAAAGTAACAGTAACAGACGAGGGTAACAAAAAAATAATTATAATTATAATTATATATACAAACATACAATAAGAAAAAAATAATAATAATGAGACATTGGATCACCTGCCGTAGGCTACATATTATACGTTACGTGTGAAACATTATGTGAGGATTATATAGAGATTCAATCAATGAGATGTGGGGGGAGATTCTCCATATAGTCAATAAAAGGTTGCCAAATTCTGTAAAATGTCTTTAACTTATTCCTCAAGCAGTAACTGATTTTCTCCAAAGGGATACAACTGTTAACTTCCGATAGCCACATTGCAACTGGCAGGGAGGAATCCAATTTCCATTTCAAGCGGTTCAGAATTTACTGAACGTGACTAATTACTAAGTAGAATACAATGTAATCTCCCATCATATGTACTTCCATTCTGATGGTAATTACTAAAACATGTTTTTAATGGCCAAGTCAATCACTCTTCTTTATGACAGTCTCCAATCCTTCTTCTTCCAGGTGTACCAGCACTCGTTCACTGCCTTCTACATCATCTGCAGCCTGGAGACTCCGTAAGTGGCTGAAACCAACCAATGCTTCCCCTTCCCTCCTGTCTCCTGTCCGAAGCCTAGTCAGTCATGTCTCTGCACTGCCACCCGCTGGAGACAAGGAGAACTGCAAGCCAGGGGCCTTGATGACCTCATCCATCCTCACCTCCAGACAAAGACACAGGGCCTGTGACACCTCTAATTCTCTGCCCTTCAGCTCACAGCACTTCTAAAGGCACAAAAAGTGGCTGTGGTATATAAAGCACCTGTATTTCTAGCTGTTCTTGAACATTTTGGACTGGGATGTATAACACTGGTACTTCTGGGCAGGAGCAGCGAAGGCTACTTGTGCAGTGGAGTGTTTTTTTTTAGGCTTTGTTTTGTTGATGATCAACTAAGAGTATTTTTTTAAGAAGGTGCTGTATCATTTACTGAGGGGCAGTTCAATGTGTGTGTCGGTGTGTAGTATGGATGTATGTGTGTTCATATTGTGGTCTCGCCTCTCTGCTGCAGGGAGACATGGAACCTGAATCCTCCAGAGGTACGGAACGCCCAACTGCAGTACGCAGGCTGGGGACCCAGGGGCCAGCAGCTGGTAAGAACTACAACTCCCAGCAGCACCCTCTGTCTTATCCTTACTCCATACCCCTATGCCACTGCTTTTTGACAGAATCGTGTGTGTGTGTGTCCGTGTCTGGTTCTCAATGGATAGTACAATATGAATGGACTTTATCTCCACATTAGCTATTACTAGGGTTGCAAGCCCATTGTAATTTACCAAAGTTACCAGACTCTTCAGTATTTTGGTAATTAACAGAAAATATATGGCAATCTATTGTAACATTTGTAATATATACTTGAATAACTTAAAAAATATATATATCTATATTCCATTCTGTATTCATTTTCTATATCGGTGTCCATATTGTCCATGAGTTTCTTGTAGATAAACTATATGGTTCCAGAGAAAACAGCCTAATTAATAAAGGAAAAGCATCTAATCAATGAATGCATTATTTTCTATTCACTCTGCAAATCTTTAAACTATTGACTTTTTTCACAACTGTCACCAGTTTTATTTACAACCGACATGTTAAATACATGTATAAAAGAAATATAAAGAATATTTAATTCAGAAACCCTCATATTAAACACTGGTATTCACTAAGTTGATGGTTTATATTTAAGATCATGTTTTATATCTTTGTCATTCTGTTTTATTTGAAAGAGATCATACTTAATTATTATTTTATATATGATGTGACAAGGCCACACAGAAGCCACACACCTGTGATAATCTGAAGTACCCAAAAGGGCCACTAGATGTCTTGAGATACAATCCTTGAAAGATACCAAAATTCTGGTAGTTTATTGGTAAACTTAGAAAGTTTCCGGTAATATACCGTCCCTTTGCAACCCTAGCTGTGACCTTTCCTATAGCTATTTATGTTAAACTATCACAAGCTACCAGGCAGTCTAGCCATAGAAAGAACATTAATAAGCATTAGTCTACTAGTACTCAGAGCAGACTATCCTCTGGCACAATGCAATTAATTACCTGTAATCTCCCCAGTGGATTAATTGGCAAAGTCAATTGATTGATATCACACAGTCTCTCCTATCATTACTCATTAAACAGCCCTGATTCCAACAGTCACTTTCGTTTAAAGGAGCTTTTCTCCCAGCAACAGATTCTTGCCGTTTGGGCTATAATACCTGTTGTCAACGATAAGATGATTAGGTGGGAGAGGAAGGTGTCTGCCAATGTGAGTTCACATATACTTGCATGCATGCACACACACTCACACACATCCACACACACTAACATCAGTCTATCTGTTGTCACATTTCTCAAGCCAGCTTAGTCTTACACTGGCCTCTTGATCTGCTCCTTACACACACATGTGCACACACACACATGTACACACACACACACACACACACACACATGTGCACACACACACGCGCACAGCTGTCTTTTCCCATGTTGAAAGCGGTGGAATTAGGTTAAATACACAGTGTCCTTTGATGCACCAGAGGGGAGGACGGGCAGCTGTGTCTGAGTCTGTGTCTGTGTGAATGAACACTGTTCATTTAACTCCAGCTTTAGCAGTAACTATAATCATGTTTACATACTGCTATACAAATTTCATACTAATTTATACTGTATTCTATTGTACTGTATTTTAGTCAATGCCACTCCGACATTGCTCATCCTAATATTTATATATTTCTTAATTCCATTCTTTTACTTTTAGATGTGTGTATATTGCTGTGAATTATAGATATTACTGCACTGTTGGAGCTAGGAATCTAGCTAGATGCCCTCAATCTCACACAAATCATCAAGGAACCCACCAGGTACAACCCTAAATCTGTAAACAAGGGCACCCTCATAGACGTCTTCCTGACCAACTGGCCCTCCAAATACACCTCCGCTGTCTTCAACCAGGAGCTCAGCGATCACTGACTCATTGCCTGTATCCGCTACGGATCCGCAGTCAAACGACCACCCCTCATCACTGTCAAACGCTCCATAAAACACTTCTGTGAGCAGGCCTTTCTAATCGACCTGGCCCGGGTATCCTGGAAGGACATTGACCTCATCCCATCAGTTGAGGATGCCTGGTCATTTTTTTAAAGTAACTTCCTCACCATTTTAGATAAGCATGCTCCGTTCAAAAAATGCAGAACTAAGAACAGATATAGCCCTTGGTTCACTCCAGAACTGACTGCCCTCGACCAGCACAAAAACATAATGTGGCGGACTGCAATAGCATCGAATAGTCCCCGCGATATGCAACTGTTCAGGGAAGTCAGGAACCAATACACGCAGTCAGTCAGGAAAGCAAAGGCCAGCTTCTTCAGGCAGAAATTTGCATCCTGTAGCTCTAACTCCAAAAAGTTCTGGGACACTGTGAAGTCCATGGAGAACAAGAGCACCACCTCCTCCCAGCTGCCCCCTGCACTGAGGCTAGGTAACACGGTCACCACCGATAAATCCATGATTATCGAAAACTTCAACAAGCATTTCTCAATGGCTGGCCATGCCTTCCTCCTGGCTACTCCAACCTCGGCCAACAGCTCCGCCCCCCCCCACAGCTACTCGCCCAAGCCTCTCCAGGTTCTCCTTTACCCAAATCCAGATAGCAGATGTTCTGAAAGAGCTGCAAAACCTGGACCCGTACAAATCAGCTGGGCTTGACAATCTGGACCCTCTATTTCGGAAACTATCCGCCGCCATTGTCGCAACCCCTACTACCAGCCTGTTCAACCTCTCTTTCATATCGTCTGAGATCCCCAAGGATTGGAAAGCTGCCGCAGTCATCCCCCTCTTCAAAGGGGGAGACACCCTGGAACCAAACTGTTACAGACCTATATCCATCCTGCCCTGCCTATCTAAGGTCTTCGAAAGCCGAGTCAACAAACAAGTCACTGACCATCTCGAATCCCACCGTACCTTCTCCGCTGTGCAATCTGGTTTCCGAGCCGGTCACGGGTGCACCTCAGCCACGCTCAAGATACTAAACGATATCATAACCGCCATCGATAAAAGACAATACTGTGCAGCCGTCTTCATCGACCTTGCCAAGGCTTTCGACTCTGTCAATCACCATATTCTTATCGGCAGACTCAGTAGCCTCGGTTTTTCTGATGACTGCCTTGCCTGGTTCACCAACTACTTTGCAGACAGAGTTCAGTGTGTTAAATCGGAGGTCATGCTGTCCGGTCCTCTGGCAGTCTCTATGGGGGTGCCACAGGGTTCAATTCTTGGGCCGACTATTTTCTCTGTATATATCAATGATGTTGCTCTTGCTGCGGGCGATTCCCTGATCCACCTCTACGTAGACGACACCATTCTGTATACTTCCGGCCCGTCCTTGGACACTGTGCTATCTAACCTCCAAACGAGCTTCAATGCCATACAACACTCCTTCCGTGGCCTCCAACTGCTCTTAAACGCTAGTAAAACCAAATGCATGCTTTTCAACCGTCCGCTGCCTGCACCCGCACGCCCAACTAGCATCACCACCCTGGATGGTTCCGACCTAGAATATGTGGACATCTATAAGTACCTAGGTGTCTGGCTAGACAGTAAACTCTCCTTCCAGACTCATATCAAACATCTCCAATCTAAAATCAAATCTAGAATCGGCTTTCTATTCCGCAACAAAGCCTCCTTCACTCACGCCGCCAAACTTACCCTAGTAAAACTGACTATCCAACCGATCCTCGACTTCGGCGATGTCATCTACAAAATAGCTTCCTACACTCTACTCAGCAAACTGGATGCAGTTTATCACAGTGCCATCCGTTTTGTTACTAAAGCACCTTATACCACCCACCACTGCGACCTGTGTGCTCTAGTCGGCTGGCCCTCGCTACATATTCGTCGCCAGACCCACTGGCTCCAGGTCATCTACAAGTCCATGCTAGGTAAAGCTCCACCTTATCTCAGTTCACTGGTCACGATGGCAACACCCACCCGTAGCACGCGCTCCAGCAGGTGTATCTCACTGATCATCCCTAAAGCCAACACCTCATTTGGCCGCCTTTCGTTCCAGTTCTCTGCTGCCTGTGACTGGAACAAATTGCAAAAATCGCTGAAGTTGGAGACTTCCCTGCCTCACCAACTTCAAACATCTGCTATCTGAGCAGCTAACCGATCGCTGCAGCTGTACATAGTCTATCGGGAATAGCCCACCCAATTTTACCTACCTCTTCCCCATACTGTTTATATTTATTTACTTTTCTGCTATTTTGCACACCAATATCTCTACCTGTACATGACCATCTGATAATTTATCACTCCAGTGTTAACCTGCAAAATTGTAATTATTCGCCTACCTCCTCATGCCTTTTCCACACAATGTATATAGACTCTCTTTTTTTTCTACTGTGTTATTGACTTGTTAATTGTTTACTCCATGTGTAACTCTGTGTTGTCTGTTCACACTGCTATGCTTTATCTTGGCCAGGTCGCAGTTGCAAATGAGAACTTGTTCTCAACTAGCCTACCTGGTTAAATAAAGGTGAAATAATTTTTTTTAAAGGAACACAAGTATTTCGCTACACCCGCAATAACATCTACTAAATATGTGTGTGAACAATAACATTTGATTTGATTTAATAAGGGGTCCTCATTAAAGGCGTTTTTCTCCTCTTCTTTTAAATCGGAGATGGATCCTTCACTGAGACGCTGAGCTTTGCTTGCTCTCTCCATCTTCCTCTCCCTCCTTTTCTCTCTAGAGGGTCTGACATGGTACATCTTTCTCTCCTGCTGTTGTCAGCCTGCCCACAATATGACCTCACATCTCCCCAGACTCTGTGTGTGAATAGCATATGGGTAGTACCTCCTTCAGAAGTGGGCCAAGCTCACTGTGTGACTCTCTGCACTGGCCTAGATCCAGTTGTTAAACTGGGCCTCAGTCAGTCTGCATCGAGGAGAACTCCAACACACCGGGGTCCCCCCTGGCCTACCTTGCCACACGAGCAACAGAAGTTTTAATTAGGAAGGATGGAGCTGACCATGAACTGCCCAACACTTCTCCCAACAGTGGACAGAGAGGACGGCAATGCTGTACACCATTAAAGGATTCATCTGCAATTAGGATTTATATTGATATACAATATTGGTGTCCAATGTGTTGAGGAAGGGATTCATTATTCATTACGTTCTCTCTGTATTCTCGTTCACCTTTGTTTCTCACACACAACCTTTAGTCTTTTGTTTTCTCACACACAGCCTTTAGTCTTTTGTTTTCTCACACACAACCTTTAGTCTTTTGTTTTCTCACACACAGCCTTTAGTCTTTTGTTTTCTCACACACAACCTTTAGTCTTTTGTTTTCTCACACACAGCCTTTAGTCTTTTGTTTTCTCACACACAGCCTTTTGTTTTCTCACACACAGCCTTTAGTCTTTTGTTTTCTCACACACAGCCTTTAGTCTTTTGTTTTCTCACACACAGCCTTTAGTCTTTTGTTTTCTCACACACAGCCTTTAGTCTTTTGTTTTCTCACACACAGCCTTTAGTCTTTTGTTTTCTCACACACAGCCTTTAGTCTTTTGTTTTCTCACACACAGCCTTTATTCTTTTGTTTTCCCACACACAGCCTTTATTCTTTTGTTTTCTCACACACAACCTTTAGTCTTTTGTTTTCTCACATACAACCTTTATTATTTTGTTTTCTCACACACAACCTTAAGTCTCTTGCATACAAAACTCTTGGTTTCCCTCGCTCTCTCTCCTGCTTTCTCTCTCTCTCTTTCTCTCCCTCTCTCTCCTGCTTTCTCCCTCTTTCTCTCTCCTGTTCCAGAGTTATCCATCAATACTTAGACCTACAGTACTACGGAGATGTAAACAAGCTGCCAGTAGCAGAATCAGGGCCAGGCCAGTCAGCCAACACTACTGCTAAATGTTTTACAATTCAAGTTGTGCAGTGAATAGGAAAGTATCTACACTATGGATAGAACCTTTTTATCTCATATTGGCTCTATATTTCTCATGGTTAAAGCATCCTTCTGTCAACCTACAGGTCAACAAGTTTAGTAATGCAGAGGTTACATCTTCCTGTATCATAGGTTATTTATTCCACTTCCTTTCTTTATTTCTTTCTTTCTTTCCAATTAGATTTTTATTTTTGAGAACAACATCTACTACCGTTCGACGGTGGAGAGCCGATCGATCCGCCTGGTTTCCACCGGCAAGGAGGGGGTCATCTTCAATGGGCTCAGCGATTGGCTGTACGAAGGTGAGATTGGCTGATGTGAATACTGTATTATTGGTGTTCTGGGTGGTGATGTCTATCCCATTGCATTGTCGACCCCAAAGAATGTGGCACTTGAATAAAAATTATGGAGTTATTATTTAGGCTAGTCAGAGGTGCAGTGAACAAGTGATTTAGAATCATACCAAAATGGCGTTAAAAACAGGAAACCTGCCAATTTGCTCCAATTTGCCAGAGTTCTCACCACGGCTGTTCTACATGAGTGAATTAGCATTAATTAGAATTAATTCAGCAGAATTAATATTCACCGTCTGTTCTCCACTCTGATACAGATGTCAGGTTTTCTCAACGTTGTTTTGTCTGTTTTGACTGGACTGATCAAAGCTCACCTGAGTCCACCTCAGTGCCCCCGCCTCATCCCCTGAGGACCAGACTGCCTCTCAACTCTTCTACTGTTCCTCGTGTTTTATTCTCTCTTTTCTTCTCTCTTTTAATAACATGGAGAAAGAGAGAGATGGAGAACTGTCAGGAAGGGATGGAAATTGCTGTCTTTTATTTAGGGCCTCGTGTAGTGCTCAATGGGTGGACTGGCACTTGGGTCTCTACTAACTAGGTCTCTTGTGACTAGGGTTGCAAAATTTGTGGGACTTTCAATAGATTTTGAAAGAAATCCTGGTTTGAGGATTCCGGATTTCTTGCTTATTCCCTTCTGATTTTGGGAATCCCAGGTAATTGAAAGTTCCCTACTTGTGACAGACTGTGACAGTCTCTAGTCTCTTGAGCAAGCAAGATTTTACAATGACAAATATAAATGTGTGTGCGGCGTGCATTTAAAAAGTGTCTGCATGTAAGTGTGTGTGCCTGCGAGGTTGCTTGCACTAAATATTGCTTCTACACTCAAACTTTGTGTTAATGTGTGTAGTCTGTGTATGTAGTATGTGTGTGTTACAGTGTGTTTGTAGTATGTGTGTGTTACAGTGTGTATGTAGTATGTGTGTGTCACAGTGTGTATGTGACACACACTTTTATTCCTTGTCCCCAACGCTCTAGGCGACCAGTTTTGATAGCCTTTAGCCGCACCCTCATCCTACTCCTCCTCTGTTCCTCGGGTGATGTGGAGGTAAACACAGGCCCTGCATGTCCCCAGGCACCCTCATTTGTTGACTTCTGTGATCGAAAAAGCCTTGGTTTCGTATATGTCAACATCAGAAGACTCCTCCCTAAGTTTGTTTTACTCACTGCTTTAGCACAGTCTGCCAACCCTGATGTCCTTGCAGTGTCTGAATCCTGGTTTAGGAAGGCCACCAAAAATTCAGAGATTTCCATGCCCAACTATAACACTTTCCGTCAAAATAGAACTGCCAAAGGGGGAGGAGTTGCAATCTACTGCAGAGATAGCCTGCAAAGTTCTGTCATACTTTCCAGGTCTATGCCCAAACAGTTCGAACTTCTAATTTTAAAAATTAATCTCTCCAGAAATAAGTCTCTCACTGTTGCAGCCTGCTACCGACCCCCCTCAGCTCCCAGCTGTGCCCTGGACACCATCTGTGAATTGACCGCCCCCCATCTAGCTTCAGAGTTTGTTCTATTAGGTGACCTAAACTGGGATATGCTTAACCCTCAATCTCACACAAATCATCAAGGAACCCACCAGGTACAACCCTAAATCTGTAAACAAGGGCACCCTCATAGACGTCATCCTGACCAACTGGTCCTCCAAATACACCTCCGCTGTCTTCAACCAGGAGCTCAGTGATCACTGACTCATTGCCTGTATCCGCTACGGGTCCGCGGTCAAACGACCACCCCTCATCACTGTCAAACGCTCCCTAAAACACTTCTGCGAGCAGGGCTTTCTAATCGACCTGGCCCGGGTATCCTGGAAGGATATTGACCTCAACCCGTCAGTTGAGGATGCCTGGTCATTCTTTAAAAGTAACTTCCTCACCATCTTAGACAAGCATGCTCCATTCAAAAAATGCAGAACTAAGAACAGATATAGCCCTTGGTTCACTCCAGACCTGACTGCCCTCGACCAGCACAAAAACATCCTGTGGCGGACTGCAATAGCATCGAATAGTCCCCGCAATATGCAACTGTTCAGGGAAGTCAGGAACCAATACACGCAGTCAGTTAGGAAAGAAGAGACCAGCTTTTTCAAGCAGAAATTTGCATCCTGTAGCTCTAACTCCAAAAAGTTCCGGGACACTGTAAAGTCCATGGAGAACAAGAGCACCACCTCCCAGCTGCCCACTGCACTGAGGCTAGGTAACACGGTCACCACCGATAAATCTGTGATAATCGAAAACTTCAACAAGCATTTCTCAACGGCTGGCCATGCCTTCCTCCTGGCTACTCCAACCTCGGCCAACAGCTCCGCACCCCCCTTAGCTATCTGCCCACGCCTCCCCAGCTTCTCCTTTACCCAAATCCAGATAGCAGAAGTTCTGAAAGAGCTGCAAAACCTGGACCCATACAAATCAGCTGGGCTTGACAATCTGGACCCTCTATTTCTGAAACTGTCCGCCGCCATTGTCGCAACCCCTACTACCAGCCTGTTCAACCTCTCCTTCGTATCATCTGAGATCCCCAAGGATTGGAAAGCTGCCGCGGTCTTCCTCCTCTTCAAAGGGGAGACACCCTGGACCCAAACTGTTACAGACCTATATTCATCCTGCCCTGCCTATCTAAGGTCTTCGAAAGCCAAGTCAACAAACAGATCACTGACCATCTCGAATCCCACCGTACCTTCTCCGCTGTGCAATCCGGTTTCCGAGCTGGTCATGGGTGCACCTCAGCCACGCTCAAGGTCCTAAACAATATCATAAACTCCATCGATAAAAGACAGTACTGTGCAGCCGTCTTCATCGACCTGGCCAAGGCTTTCGACTCTGTCAATCACTATATTCTTATCGGCAGACTCAGTAGCCTCGGTTTTTCGAATGACTGCCTTGCCTGGTTCACCAACTACTTTGCAGACAGAGTTCAGTGTGTCAAATCGGAGGCCATGTTGTCCGGTCCTCTGGCAGTCTCTATGGGGGTACCACAGGGTTCAATTCTCAGGCCGACTCTTTTCTCTGTATATATCAATGATGTTGCTCTTGCTGCGGGCGATTCCCTGATCCACCTCTACGCAGACGACACCATACTGTATACTTCTGGCCCTTCTATGGACACTGTGCTATCTAACTTCCAAACGAGCTTCAATGCCATACAACACTCCTTCCGTGGCCTCCAACTGCTCTTAAATGCTAGTAAAACCAAATGCATGCTTTTCAACAGTTCGCTGTCTGCACCTGCACGCCCGACTAGCATCACCACCCTGGATGGTTCCGACCTAGAATATGTGGACATCTATAAGTACCTAGGTGTCTGGCTAGACTGCAAACTCTCCTTCCAGACTCATATCAAACATCTCCCATCCAAAATCAAATCTAGAGTCGACTTTCTATTTCGCAACAAAGCCTCCTTCACTCACGCTGCAAAACTTACCCTAGTAAAACTGACTACCCTACCGATCCTCGATCCTACCGATCCTTCGGCGACGTCATCTACAAAATAGCTCCCAATACTCTACTCAGCAAACTGGATGCAGTTTATCACAGTGCCATCCGTTTTGTTACTAAAGCACCTTATACCACCCACCACTGCGACCTGTGTGCTCTAGTCGGCTGGCCCTTGCTACATGTTCATCGCCAGACCCACTGGCTCCAGGTCATCTACAAGTCCATGCTAGGTAAAGCTCCACCTTATCTCAGTTCACTGGTCACGATGGCAACACCCACCCGTAGCATACGCTCCAGCAGGTGTATCTCACTGATCATCCCCAAAGCCAAAACCTCATTTGGCCGCCTTTCCTTCCAGTTCTCTGCTGCCTGCGACTGGAACGAATTGCAAAAATCTCTGAAGTTGGAGACTTTTATCTCCCTCAACAACTTTAAACATCTGCTATCTGAGCAGCTAACCGATCGCTGCAGCTGTACATAGTACATCGGTATATAGCCCACCCAATTTGCCTATCTCATCCCCATACTGTTTTTATTTTATTTACTTTTCTGCTCTTTTGCACACCAGTATCTCTACCTGCACATGTTCATCTGATCATTTATCACTCCAGTGTTAATCTGCTAAATTGTAATTTCACTCCTATGGCCTATTTATTGCCTACCTCCTCATGCCTTTTTCACACAATGTATATAGATTTTTTTTTTCTACTATGTTATTGACTTGTTTATTGTTTACTCCATGTGTAACTCTGTGTTGTCTGTTCACACTGCTATGCTTTATCTTGGCCAGGTCGCAGTTGCAAATGAGAACTTGTTCTCAACTAGCCTACCTGGTTAAATAAAGGTGAAATAAAATAAATAAATAAATGTAGTCTGTGTGTGTCACAGTGTGTATGTAGTCTGTGTGTGTCACAGTGTGTATGTAGTCTGTGTGTGTCACAGTGTGTATGTAGTAGGTGTGTGTCACAGTGTGTATGTAGTAGGTGTGTGTCACAGTGTGTATGTAGTAGGTGTGTGTCAGTGTGTATGTAGTCTGTGTGTGTCACAGTTTGTATGTAGTCTGTGTGTGTTACAGTGTATATGTAGTAGGTGTGTGTCAGTGTGTATGTAGTCTGCGTGTAATCTGTGTATGTGTTTACTGTTCACTCATGACCCACCCCTACCCCCAGATTAGTTTGAATGAGATTTTAAGATACAGAGGAGCCCTCCCAACAGCTATATTAGTCTAACTCCATTTAAACCCTGACATATACTTGTGAAGCGCTGAAGGCCTGGCAATTTACACTAATCATTTATGAAGGAAGATTAATCTTTCAACGAGACGGGAGGGAATTTAGCCTGAGCTTGACCTGCCTCACAATGTAGACCTGCTTCACATATCATGTCACTCAATGCAGATCTCTGACAGACTGTATTCATTCTGCAATAACACATCAAACGTGTGTGTGTGTTTAGTGGTGACATAACCCGCGAAAGGGAGAGAAAGCCCTTCCCAGGTTGTGTAACATCTGTTTAGATCTGGACCAGATGGCTGCAGGGTCAGTGACAGTGTCAGACACAGAGAGGAAAGCTCTCCCTGGAGGAAAGCTCTCCCTGGAGTAAAGCTCTCCCTGGAGGAAAACTCTCCCTGGAGGAAAGCTCTCCCTGGAGGAAAACTCTCCCTGGAGGAAAACTCTCCCTGGAGTAAAGCTCTCCTTGGAGGAAAACTCTCCCTGGAGTAAAGCTCTCCCTGGAGTAAAACTCTCCCTGGAGGAAAACTCTCTCTGGAGGAAAACTCCACGCTTGCATTCTAGATGAGATTATCATTGTGTGTGCCCCCTGTCTGTGTTTATACCTACAGTTGAAGTCGGGAGTTTACATACACCTTAGCAAAAGACATTTAAACTCTGTTTTTCACAATTCATGAAATGTAATCCCAGTAAAAATTCCCTGTTTTAGGTCCGTTAGGATCACCACTTTATTTTAAGAATGTGAAAATAATTTATTTCAGGTTTTATTTCTTTCATCACATTCCCAGTGGGTCAGAAGTTTACATACACTCAATTAGTATGTGGTAGCATGGCCTTTAAATTGTTAAACTTGGGTCAAAAGTTTCTGGTAGCCTTCCACAAGATTCCCACAATAAGTTGGGTGAATTTTGGCCCATTCCTCCTGGAAGGGCTGGTGTAACTGAGTCAGGTTTGCTCGCACACGCTTTTTCAGTTCTGCACACAAATGTTCTATAGGATTGAGGTCAGGGCTTTGAGATGGCCACTCTAATACCTTGACTTTGTTGTCCTTAAGCCATTTTGCCACAACTTTGGAAGTATGATTGGGGTCATTGTCCATTTGGAAGACCCATTTGCGACCAAGCTTTAACTTCCTGACTGATGTCTTGAGATGTTGCTTCAATATATCCACAATTTTCCTGCCTCATGATGCCATCTATTTTGTGAAGTGCACCAGTCCCTCCTGCAGCAAAGCACTCCAATTACATGATGCTGCCACACCCGTGCATCACGGTTGGGATGGTGTCCTTCGACTTGCAAGCCTCCCCCTTTTTCCTCCAAACATAAAGATGGTCATTATGGCCAAACAGTTCTCTTTTTGTTTCATCAGACCAGAGGACATTTCTCCAAAAAGTATGTTCTTTGTCCCCATGTGCAGTTGCAACTGCAGTCTTGTTTTTTCATGGCGGTTTTGGAGCAAGGGCTTCATCCTTGCTGAGCGGCCTTTCAGGCTATGTCGATATAGGACTTGTTTTACTGTGGATATAGATACTTTTGTACCTGTTTCCTCCAGCATCTTCACAAGGTCCTTTGCTGTTGTTCTGGAATTGATTTGCACTTTTCGCACCAAAGTATGTTCATCTCTAGGAGACAGAACGCGTCTCCTTCCTGAGCAGTATGACGACTGCGTGGTCCCATGGTGTTTATACTTGCATACTATTGTTTGTTCAGATGAATGTGGTACCTTCAGGCATTTGGAAATTGCTCCCAAGGATGAACCAGACTTGTGGAGGTTTACAAAAAAATGTCTGAGGTCTTGGCTGATTTCTTTTGATTTCCCCATGATGTCAAGCAAAGAGGCACTGTGTTTGAAGGCAGGCCTTGAAATACATCCACAGGTACACCTCCAATTGACTCAAATTATGTCAATAAGCCTATCAGAAGCTTACAAAGCCATAACATAATTTCCTGGAATTTTCCAAGCTGTTTAAAGGCACAGTCAACTTAGTGTATGTAAACTTCTGACCCACTGGAATTGTGATACAGGGAATTCTAAGTGAAATAATCTGCCTGTAAAAAAAATGTTGGGAAAATAACTTGTGTCATTGTCACGACTTCCGCCGAAGTCGGTCCCTCTCCTTGTTCGGGCGGTGTTCGGCGGTCGACGTCACTGACCTTCTAGCCGTCATTGATCCATTTTTCACTGGTTTTGTCTTGTCTTCCTTCACACTTGGTTCCAATCCCATCAATTACATGTTGTGTATTTAACCCTCTGTTTCCCCTCATGTTTTGTCGGAGATTGTTTTATTGTATGTTTGTGCAAGTCATGTGTGTGTGCGACGGGTTTTGTACCCACTTATGTTATTTTTTGTATATTTTTGTTTTTGGAGTTGTATGAGCACTTATTAAAAGACTCTGTTTATACCAAGTTCGTTTTCCTGCACCTGACTTCCCTGCCACCGACACACGCCCATTACAGTCATGCACAAAGTAAATGTCGTAACCGACTTGCCAAAACTATAGTTTGTTAACAAGAAATTTGTGGAGTGGTTGAAAAACAAGTTTTAATGACTCCAACCTAAGCGTATGTAAACCTCCACCTTCAACTGTATGCCTGACAGTGTGTGTGTGTGGAACACTGACAGTGTGTGTGTGTGGAACACTGACAGTGTGTGTGTGTGGAACACTGACAGTGTGCGTGTGGAACACTGACAGTGTGCCTGTGGAACACTGACAGTGTGCGTGTGGGACACTGACAGTGTGTGAGACACTGACAGTCTTGTGTAAGGGGAGTCAGAAAGACAAAACACCCAAGGTGATTATAGAACATTTGTCATCTGTGGCCTGTCTGTCAGACTAACTGCTCCAGCAGCAGACAACATCCTGAAATATGATGTGGCCCAGGGACAGAGCCAGAGAAGTCTGGCACGGCACGATAATAGTCACACACACTGTTGATACGAGCTGTGTCTGCATACCCCACGGAGTCTTGGCTGGGATTGCACATTTCGCACACTGAGAAGCTTATGTTTGTTGATTTGTTTGTGTTTTTTTGTGTTTACGGCAGTGTGGTTTATCGGCGCTGCAGCTGAATGTGTAAGCCTCTTTTCTGTGAAAGAAATAGTACAAGGACTTTATTTTGACTATTTTCTACATTGTAGAATAGTAGTGAAGACATCAGAACTAGGAAATAACACATAGGGAATGATATAGTAACCAAAAAGTGTTAAACAAATCAAAATGTATTTTATATTTGAAATTCTTGAAATAGCCACCCTTTGCCTTGATGACAGCTTTGCACACTCTTGGCATTCTCTCAACCAGCTTCACCTGGAATGCTTTTCCAACAGTCTTGAAGGAGTTCCCACATATGCTGAGCACTTGTTGGCTGCTTTTTCTTAACTCTGTGGTCTGACTCATCCCAAACCATCTCAATTTGGTTGAGGTCGGGGGATTGTAGAGGCCAGGTCATCTGATGCAGCACACCATCACTCTCCTTCTTGGTCAAATAGCCCTTACACAGCCTGGAGGTGTGTTGGGTCATTGTCCTGTTGGGAAAAAAATGACAGTCCAACTAAGCGCAAACCAGATGGGATGGCGTATCGCTGCAGAATGGTGTGGTAGCCATGCTGGTTAAGTGTGCCTTGAATTCTAAATAAATCACAGACAGTGTCACCATCAAAGCACCCCCACACCATAACACATAACATGCGGAGATCATTTGTTCATCCATACCTTGTCTCACAAAGACACAGCGGTTGGAACCAAAAATCTTCAATTTGTTTCCAGCTGACTACCTCATGAAGCAGATTGAGAGAATGCCAAGAGTGTGCAAAGCTGTCATAAAGGCAAAGGGTGGCTATTTGAAGAACCTCAAATATAAAATACATTTTGATTGGTTTAACACTTTTTTGGTTCCTACATGATTCCATATGTGTTATTTCATAGTTTTGATGTCTTCACTATTATTCTACAATGTAGAAAATAGTACAAATAAAGAAAAACCCTTGAATGAGTAAGTGTTCTAAAACGTTTGACCGGTAGAATACATTACATTTTTTCCCTCATCAATCTACACACAATAACCCAGAATGACAAAGTGAAAATAGGTTTGTAGACATTTTTGCACAACAGAAATACATAAGTATTCAGACCCTTTGCTATGAGACTCGAAATTGAGCTCAGGTGCATCCTGTTTCCATTTATCATCCTTCAGATGTTGCTACAACTTGATTGGAGTCCACCTGTGGTAAATTCAAATGATTGGACATTATTTGGAAAGGCACACTCCTGTCTATACAAGGTCACACAGTTGACAGGGCATGTCAGAGTAAAAACCAAGCCATGAGGTCAAAGGAATTGTCCGTAGAGCTCCAAGACATAATTTTATCGAGGCACAGATCTGGGGAGGGTACCAAAACAATTCTGTAGCATTGAAGATCCCCAAGAACACAGTGGCCTCCGTCATTCTTAAATGGAATAAGTTTGGAACCACCAAGACTCTTCCTAGAGCTGGCCGACTGGCCAAACTGAACAATCGGGGAAGAAGGGCCTTGGTCAGGGAGGTGACAAGATTGTGTCAAGGCACAGATCTGAGGAAGGATACCAAAACAATTCTGTAGCTTTGAAGATTTCAAAGAACACAGTGGCTTCCATCATTCTCATGGCCGATGAGCACCGATACGTTTTATCAATAATTTCTCTTCATATGACAAGGATTGACAAGGATTTTCCAGTAAATTGCCAACTTGATTGCATGACGATGACTGCTTGTCTAGCTTGCTAGCTAAGATTTTGAAAGTATGATGTTGACATGATCAGTCCAATCAAAGCTACGGTGTATATATAACATGATTTGGTGTCATTTTATCTGTGGCCAATGACCTTGAGCCTTCTTGGATGGGCACTTCTAATGTAAGTCTATGACACATCACCCAAGGGTCTTGAATTTTCGAGCCATACCCGTAGATTTTGCGGTGACATGAGTGACAGAACACCGAGCCAATCATGGCGCAACTAGGAAAGATGACCAGCCCCTCAACTCTGTTTTTCCACTGGCTGCCCCAACCACCACAGAAATAACTGAGCTAGGCTGAAACACCTACATTTTGGAGCTGACTTACTCAAGAAAGCAAAAAAAAGACAATGTTTGTATGCGGCTTTATTAACTCAATGATTAATTTATCAGTTTGCAAACTGATATGTGACAGGTATTAATGCCAAAATAACATGCAAGACACACATTTTTAATATATATATATTTTTTTGATTAACAGGTGGGGCTCAAAACAGGTGGGGCTCTGTCTTGGAACAGAAATATGACTCTCCGTGTCATTAGTTTGGCCCACCTGATTCTGTCACATTACATTCAGTAGCTTCTATTTCCCACCTGCCTCAGTAACAGGCCGCTCATGCATAAGTAATGTGTGTGTTAGGCAGTGAGTCATTTAGGCCCAGAGAGTGTGTGAACCAGGGCGAATAGACGAGTGAGAGACTGCTCACCTGGGTAATCATAGTTGTGGAGATAGAACAGCTCAAAGGAACAGCTCATGGAAACAAAGGCAGGTTCAAACACACACACACACACACACAGTGTTTTTATGCATGTGTGCACGTGGACGTGCCTGTGTGTGTGTGTGTGTGTGTGTATCTTCACCTGGCACTACCTATCAATAGAGTCCCCTCAGGGATGTGAGTGTGTTTCATATTATCCATATCACCCTGCATCATTTCAAACACATACACAGGCTCTGTAGTGACCACAAGACGTCACAGGTTTTTGATGAAGTAAGCCGAGCTCCAACAGGACACTTTCTGTGTACCTCAGCATCAGAAAAGGGGTCTCTCACTCACTCACTCACACACACACACATGCACACAAAATGTCCTTGCTTACACCACCCTACAATGTTGCACCTGACTGGGAAATTACTTTTCTGTTCCCTTCTCTGGTATGGTTCTCTTGAGTGGTTGGTCGATGTTGCTCTCCAGTGGTTGGTCGATGTTGCTCTCCAGTGGTTGGTCGATGTTTCTCTCTTGTGAGATTAAAAGCAGTGTTTTGATTTATGACGAGAACATACTTCAGCATTTTTATGAAATTTACGACAGCATTGATCCAAACCGACTATGCATCGCAAATGATGTTTGTGTCAGTATTTAACATGACTGATGTATCTCACGCACGTCAGCACTGGGTATTGTAATGTAGTTCTATTCAAACACATAATGGGTTTCTGTTAGAGTTTCAACACCTTTATTATTACTGAAAACTAAAGGATATTTCTCTCCTGTCCTTTTCCAGAGGAGATCTTCCAGACCCATATTGCCCACTGGTGGTCTCCGGATAGTGCCCGGCTGGCATATGCCACCATCAATGACACTATGGTGCCCAGGATGGAGATCCCTATGTTCACAGGAACTACTTACCCTACTGGGAGGGAGTATCACTACCCTAAGGTTAGAACAGTATAATTACTAACCTATTACCAACAAAATATTTTCTACTACAACGCTACACCACGGTAAATTGTACCACCGCTCAAAGGTCATGAAACACACAAAAAGGTTCAAAAAAGTACAACCAATCTTGGGAAATGGGAAACTACTCCAGCATGGAGTTAGTTCTGTCTTCAGGCGTGTCCTTCATAAGGCAGATGCACTTAAAATGTCCAATAAGAACAGTTGTTTTAATAATGGCATTTGCAATCATAGTGTCTCTCTGCTGTCTGTCCTCCGTGCAGGCTGGGGAGGAAAATCCAGTCATCTCTTTGTATGTGGTCAACCTGAACGGGCCCCTGCACACCATCGAGATGAGGAGACCTGAAGACCCGAGGATGGGGTACACCACCCCACACAACCACACTACCCTTACTAATCTAACCTCTGTACACAACCACACTACCCTTACTAATCTAACCTCCAAATACAACCACACTACCCTTACTAATCGAACCTCCGTACACAACCACACTACCCTTACTAATCTAACCTCCGTACACAACCACACTACCCTTACTAATCGAACCTCCAATTACAACCACACTACCCTTACTAATCTAACCTCCGTACACAACCAATCACTACCCCACACTTACTAATCTAACCTCCGTACACAACCACACTACCCTTACTAATCGAACCTCCAATTACAACCACACTACCCTTACTAATCTAACCTCCATACACAACCACACTACCCTTACTAATCTAACCTCCATACACAACCACACTACCCTTACTAATCGAACCTCCAATTACAACCACACTACCCTTACTAATCTAACCTCCGTACACAACCACACTACCCTTACTAATCTAACCTCCGTACACAACCACACTACCCTTACTAATCTAACCTCCGTACAAATAACAACCCACACTACCCTTACTAATCTAACCTCCGTACACAACCACACTACCCTTACTAATCTAACCTACAAATACAACCACACTACCCTTACTAATCTAACCTCCGTACACAACCACACTACCAAATTAACCTAAAATACCCACACTACCCTTACTAATCTAACCTCCGTACACAACCACACTACCCTTACTAATCTAACCTCCAAATACAACCACACTACCCTAACTAATCTAACCTCCATTTACAACCACACTACCCTTACTAATCTAACCTCCATTTACAACCACACTACCCTTACTAATCTAACCTCCATATACAACCACACTACCCTTACTAATCTAACCTCCAAATACAACCACACTACCCTAACTAATCTAACCTCCATTTACAACCACACTACCCTTACTAATCTAACCTCCAAATACAATACTACTCAAATGCTAATAGCACATAGGCCTACTATATATAGCATGGCTATATATCCTTGTGGATTTTAAAGGGGTGAAAACATGCAATATGTCAGTAGAATGTTCCTAGTCCTTTATCCTAGATGTTGAATATACATTAAACACTCTTATTTGTGTTTGTGTTACAGAGAGTACTATGTCACCATGGTGAAATGGGCGACTACCACCAAACTGGCAGTGAATTGGTTAAACAGAGCCCAGAACATATCCATGCTGACGTTGTGTCAGGCCACCACCGGCGTCTGCACCAAGGTGCGTGTGTGTGTGCATCATCTTTAGCTACAAACACAGCTGTTTTTCAGCCTACTTTGTTAGCTTTTCTTAAACTTATGATTGACTTTTCTTTCAAATTATGTATGTTTTAGAAACATGAGGACGAAAGTGAAAGTTGGCTACACAGACAGGTAAGAAAGAAACATCAACATGATTCAAGTACAAATCATTTCTTTTTAGGGCTGTTAATCTGTCTTTTTTATAGTACTTCAGATTAGAATGACAATCCATCATTTCTAGATATGTTATAATTAAGCAATAAGGCACGAGGGGGTGTGGTATATGGCCAAAGGATTCTTCAAAGTAGCCACCCTTTGCCTTGATGACAGCTTTGCACACTCTTGGCATTCTCTCAACCAGCTTCATGAGGTAGTCATCTAGAATGCATTTCAATTAACAGGTGTACCTTAATAAAAGTTCATTTGTGGAATTTCTTTCCTTCTTAATGCGTTTGAGCCAATCAGTTGTGTTGTGACAAGGTAAGGGTGGTATAAAGAAGATAGCCCTATTTAGTAAAAGACCAAGTCCATATTATGGTAAGGACAGCTCAAATAAGTCAATTGAAACGACAGTCCATTACTTTAAGACATGAAGGTCAGTCAATCCGGAAAATGTCAAGAACTTTGAAAGTTTCTTCAAGCGCAGTCGCAAAAACCATCAAGCGCTACGATGAAACTGGCTCTCATGAGGACCGCCACAGGAAAGGAAGACCCAGAGTTATCTCTGCTGCAGAGGATAAGTTCATTAGAGTTAACTGCACCTCAGGTTGCAGCCAAGGCAAAGGGTGGCTACTTTGAAGAATATAAAATATATTTAGATTTGTTTAACACTTTTTTGGTTACTACATGACTTCATATGTGTTATTTCATAGTTTATATGTCTTCACTATTATTCTACAATGTAGAAAATTGTTTAAAAAAAATCAATAAAGAAAAACCCTTGGATGAGTAGGTATGTCCAAACATTTGTCATATGACTGTTAGAATGAGGAGCCGCTGTTCTCCAAAGACGGTCTGAAGTTGTTCTTCACCAGAGCCATCCCACAGGGAGGCAGGGGCAAGTTCTTCCACATCTCCATGTCCATCACACAGGTACTGTACACTCCCTTTCTACACTCTCTATTCTGTGTTCTGCATGTGGGCTTCCATACGCTACAATTGCTTTCTACAGCAATGTACAGCATAGCATAGACAACACCACTCCAGAAGGTGAATGGGCAAGACCAAAAATGTACAGTAAGTGCCTTTGAACGGGGTATGGTAGTAGGTGCCAGGTGCACCGGTTTGTGTCAAGAACTGCAACACTGCTGGGTTTTTCATGCTCAACAGTTTCCCGTGTGTATTAAGAATGGTTCACCACCCAAAGGACATTCAGCCAACTTGACACAATTGTGGGGAGCATTGGAGGTCACATGGGCCAGCATCCCTGTGGAACGCTTTCGACACCTTGTAAAGTCCATTGTCCCAACGAATTGAGGCTGTCCTGAGGGAAAAAAGGGTCGGGGTGCAACTCCATATTAGGAAGGCGTTCTCAATGCTTGCTTTACTCAGTGTGTCTATCTCTTCCTCCTTCCCTCTCCAGCCCAACACCAGCACAGACACGCTGCAGTCCATCACGTCTGGAGACTGGGACGTCACCCAGGTCCTGGCCTACAACGAGAACATCCAGCTAATGTGAGCTCCTGACGCAGCTGGGCCACACACACACACACACTTACATGCATTCACATGTAGTATACACACATTCTTTGCTGTGATTATAACACAAACACCCATCCACAACAAAATTCTCTCTCTCCCCCTCACTCTCCCTTTCTCCGGAGTAGAGTAGAGTATTTTTTATCCTCGGGAGGCATGTAGTAAAAACACATTGGATACATGACAGTAAAGTAAATAGGCAGTTAACGTCATAGATTTAGCCGGTGGTAACTTGTGGAATAGACACCGGCTGGAATGTGGTTTTAACCAATCAGCCTTTTGGATTAGACCCAACCAATGTATAAATGACAATACATATACTTGGGGAGCCGCTCTGAGAGAAGCAACCTAAATTCATCAAACAAGAGATGCTGGGATTCCTTCAGAATGAATTGCACCTTACGTATGACCCCCGCCCCCCTGTCAAATTTGTTCCTGGCCTACTTAAGTTTCAAAAAACATCCTCACCTCATATTTCATTTATGTTACATCTCTTCCAATGTCAAGACCTGCTGTTGGAACTGTTGGTACTCTTGCTGCTTATATCAAGCCGACAAGTTTCTGTTCAACTGTACCGCTGGAGTCCGCTGCACTCTTTACACTAACCTACTTTTCTCACTTCGTAGACTCCTTACATTTGTGACTACGGAAATGCTTCAATGACGTAATGTTGTGTGCACCCATGCATTTGTTATATTATGTATTAGTTGAACATATGTCCAACTTGAAATGTTTATTATTATGTATCTTGCAGATACTTCTTGAGCACAGAGGACGATCCGAAACGCAGGCACCTCTACAGGTAACACATACATAGCTCTGAATAACTGTCTCTAATTCTGTCCTCTTCTGTTGTGCCTAGCTATGTTGCACCCACCCACCCAAAATAGTTATTTTCGTTTCACTTGGTTACAATTTAGGTGCCAGTTGTCCTGGATGCTTTGAGGGGCTTTGCTCTCAGTCTGAAAAATATCTAGGAGAAAGACTTGGCTCAGTGTCCTCTTTTTGTGTTTGCAGTGCGGACACAGTGGGCCCTTTCAACAGACGCTGTCTCTCCTGTGACTTCTACGAAGGTTGTGGCTACGTCACAGGCTCCTTCAGCCACAGCATGAGCCTCTTCCTGCTTAGCTGCAAAGGTGGGAGCCATCGGTTGATTGGTCTGTCTCTCTCCCCAAGTGATCTATTTTTTCAGTCATATGAACCTTTGGTCCCTCACCTCTGAGAGACACTCTGAGACAATGAATTCAATGTATATGTTGGTTACAGATGATATTTGGTCACAAACACAATCCTTTGTTCAGTGTATTTCAACCAAGGCCTCTACTCAAGAGGGTCTAACAGCAGCAGCCCAAATATTCAAGTTTCAGGTTAATGTCATGTGCAGTGTACAGAAATGCCATTCTTGTAAGTTCCAAACCCAGCAATGCAGTAATCAATATCAATGTAGCACTAAAGATAAACATAAGGTAGAATAAAACTCAAATCAAATCAAATTGTGTTGGTCACATACACATATTTAGCAGATGTTATTGCGAGTGTAGCAAAATGCTTGTGCTCCAACAGGAAGTGAGAAGTCGAATTTCAAAACAGAGCCAATTTAAATCCCTGATAGATATGGATGTGCTTGCACTTCCCAGGGCTTCCACTAGATATCACCATCTTTACATCCTAGTTTTAAGATTATACTATAAAGGAGGGGCTCATGAGACCCATTTTAGTGAGTGGTCTGTCAGGTCGCCTCAGTCTCATGAAGCGTTCTCCCGAGAGAGTGTCCTCTCGTTCCAGGGCTTTTATTCAGACAATGAAATTCTCCGGTTGGAACCTTATTGATGATATTTAACGGAACATTTTGAGTTTTTGTCATGGAGAAAATGGTCGCGCCTCCATGAAGATGGATTACTGGACTGAACACGCTAACAACAGGTGGTTAAATGATGGGCTTTATGGAAAAAATCTGTCATTTATTGTCGAACTGGGATTCCTGGGAGTGCCTTCTGATGAAGATTATCAAAGGTAAGTGAATATTTATAGTGTTTTTTCGAACTAATGTTGACTCCAACATGGCGGAATTGTCTAGTTGTTTATAAGCAGGTACTGAGCGCCGTTCTCAGATTATGCTTTTTCCGTAAAGTTATTTTTAAATCTGGCACAGCAGTTGCATAGAGGATCAGTCTATCTTTAATTCTGTGAATAACACTTGCATCTTTTATCAATGTTTATTATGAGTATTTCTGGGAAAATCACCGATGTTTTGGAATCAAAATATTACTGCACGTAACGCGCCAATGTAAACTGATTTTTTGCTATAAATATGCACATTATCGAACAAAACATACATGTATTGTGTAACATGATGTCATATGAGTGTCATCTGATGAAGATCATCAAAGGTTAGGGATTCATTTTATCTATATTTCTGCTTTTTGTGACTCCTCTTTTTCGCTGCAAAATGGCTGTGTGTGTTTTTGTGACTTGACTATGACCTAACATAATCATATGTGGTGCTTTCGCTCTAAATCATTTTTGAAATCCGACACTATGGGTAGATTAACAAGATATTTATATTTCATTTGCTGTATTGGACTTGTTAAAGTTACATATTTCTAAAAAATATTTTAGAAATTTGCGCGCTGCCTTTTCAGCGGAATGTTGAGGTGGGGTTCCGCTCTCAAAGCACTTCATAATGACAGAAGTGAGTAAGAGTAGTTCAGTTACCTTTGCTTTCTTGGGTACAGGAACAATGGTGGACCTCTTGAAGCAAGTGGGGACAGAAGATAGGGATATGGAGAGATTGAATATGTCCTTAAATATTCCAGCCAGCTGGTCTGCACATGCTCTGAGGACGTGGCTAGGGATGCCGTCTGGGCCGGCAGCCCTGCGAGGGTTAACACGCTTAAATATCTTACTCACGTTGTCCATGGAGAAGGAGAGCCCACAATCCTTGTGTAACATATAAGCTGGGAGTCGGAAAGCAAGTGCAGGTGGTGAGTTTAAACGGAACATAGACCAATACAAGAAACACGAGTAGCGTATAGACATGAACCATAGTCAATACTGCATGGGGAAGAGAACTAAGGAAATGACAGATATAGGGGACGTAATCAGTGAAGTGATGGGGTCCAGGTGTGTCTCATGATGAGAGACAGGTGCACGTAATCATGGGTGTGTGTAACGATGGTTGCCAGAGCCGGTGGTAGGTAAACTGGCGACGTCGAACACCGAAGGGGAGGAGCGGGAGTAGACCTTGGAGGCGTGCTGCGTTGGGGTCACTATGTTATCCTCATAGCGGGCAAAGAAGGTGTTTAGCTTCATGGCTGGTTTTCCCTTTGTAGTCTGTAGACCCTGCCACATACAGTGCCTTGCAAATGTATTCACCCCCCTTGGCATTTTTCCTACTTTGTTGCATTACAACCTGTAATATAAATGGATTTGTATTTGGATGTCATGTGATGGACATACACTAAACAGTCCAAATTGGTGAAGTGAAATGAAAAAAATTACTTGTTTAAAAAATAAATAAAAAATAAAACATGGAAAAGTAGTGTGTTCATATGTATTCAACCCCTTTGCTATGAAGCCCCTAAATAAGATCTGGTGCAACCAATTACCTTCAGAAGTCACATAATTAGTTAAATAAAGTCAACCTGTGTGCAATCTAAGTGTCACATGATCTGTCACATGATCTCAGTATATATACGCCTGTTCTGAAAGGCCCAAATAGCTCTCCAAACAGGTCAGGGACAAAGTTGTGGAGAAGTACAAATCAGGGTTGGGTTATAAAAAAATATCAGAAACTTTGAACATCCCACTGAGCACCATGGGACGGCAGGGTAGCCTAGTGGTTAGAGTGTTGGACGCGTAACCGGAAGGTTGCAAGTCCAAAACCCCAAGCTGACAAGGTACAAATCTGTCGTTCTGCCACTGAACAGGCAGTTAACCCACTGTTCCTAGGCCGTCATTGAAAATAAGAATTTGTTCTTAACTGACTTGCCTAGTTAAATAAAGGTAAAATAAATCAAATTAAATCCATTATTAAAAAATGGAAAGAATATGGCACCACAACAAACCTGTCAAGACCAAAACTCACCAAAACTCACAGACCAGGCAAGGAGGGCAGTCACCAGCGGAGATTGGAGTCGGTCCATAGGACCACTTTAAGCCGTACACTTCACAGAGCTGGTCTTTACGGAAGAGTGGGCAGAAAAAAGCCTTTGCTTAAAGAAAAAAATATGCAAACATATTCGCCAAAAGGCATGTGGGAGACTCCCCAAACATATGGAAGAAGGTACTCTGGTCAGATGAGACTAAAATGTAGCTTTTTGGCCATCAAAAAAATGCTATGTGTGGCACAAACCCAACACCTCTCATCACCCTGAGAACACCATCCCCACAGTGAAGCATGGTGGTGGCAGCATCATGCTGTGGGGATGTTTTTCATCAGCAGGGACTGGGAACCTGGTCAGAATTGAAGGAATGATGGATGACGCTAAATACAGGGTAATTCTTGAGGGAAACCTGTTTCAGTCTTCCAGAGTTTTGAGACTAGGATGGAGGTTCACCTTCCAGCAGGACAATGACCCTAAGCATACTGCTAAAGCAACACTCGAATGGTTTAAGAGGAAACATTTAAATGTTTTGGAATGGCCTAGTCAAATCCCAGACTTCAATCCAATTGAGAATCTGTGGTATGACTTAAAGATTGCTGTACCCCAGCGGAACCCATCCAACTTGAAGGAGCTGGAGCAGTTTTGCCTTGAAGAATGGGCAACAATCCCAGTGGATAGATACCCCAAGAGACTTGCAGCTGAAATTGCTACAAAAGGTGGCTTTACAAAGTATTTGTTTCACAAAAATATATATTTTGCATCTTCAAAGTGGTCAGAATTTTGTATAAATCAAATGATACAAACCCCCCAAAAGTCTATTCTAATTCCAGGTTGTAAGTCAACAAAATAGGAAAAATGCGAAGGCGGGTGAATACTTTCACAAGCCACTGTACGTCTCATGTCTGAGCCGTTGAATTGCGACCTCACTTTATCTCTGTACTGATGTTTTGCCTGTTTGATTGCCTTACGGAGGGAATAACTACACTGTTTGTATTCGGCCATGTTCCCAGTCACCTTGCCCTGTTAAATGAGGTGGTTTGCACTTTCAGTTTTGCGCAAATGCTGTCATCTTTCCACGGTTTGTGGTTTGGTTAGGTTTTAATAGTCACATTGGGTACAATCAATCAATCAAATTGATTTACAGTTGAAGTCGTATGTTTACATACACTGTCATGTCCTGACCTTAGTTCCTTTTTTATGTCTCTATTTTAGGTTGGTCAGGGCGTGAGTTGGGGTGGGCATTCTATGTTTTGTTCTATGTTTGTATTTCTATGTGTTTGGCCTGGTATGGTTCCCAATCAGAGGCAGCTGTCAATCGTTATCTCTGATTGAGAACCATAGTTAGGCAGCCTGGTTTCGCAGGACAGGACTGTTTCGTTTTTGTTATTTTTGTTCTAGTGTTCAGTGTAATGAAAAGATCATGAACACGTACCACGCTGCACCTTGGTCCTCTCCTTCTTCCACTTACGACGATCGTTACATACACTTAGGTTGGAGTCATTGAAATTTGTTTTTTAACCACGCCACAAATTTCTTGTTAATAAACTATAGTTTTGGCAAGTCGGTTAGAACATCTACTTTGTGCATGACACAAGTAATTTTTCCGAGAATTGTTTACAGACAGATTATTTCACTTATAATTCACTGTATCACAATTCCAGTGGTTCAGAAGTTTACATAAATTGACTTTAAGCAGCTTGGAAAATTCCAGAAATTGATGTAATGGCTTTAGGAGCTTCTGACTTTTTGATTCAATTGGAGGTGTACCTGCGGATGTATTTCAAGGCCTACCTTCAAACTCAGTGCCTCTTTGCTTGACATCATGGGAAAATCAAAAGAAATCAGCCAGACCTCAGAAAAAAATTGTAGACCAATTACCAATTACTTGGGAGTAATTTCCAAATGCCTGAAGGTACAACGTCATCTGTACAAACAATTGCACACATTCCAAACGTGAAGCACGGGGGTGGCAGCATCATATTGTGGGGGTGCTTTGCTGCAAGGTGCACTTTACAATATAGATGGCATCATGAGGCAGGAAAATTGTGTGGATATATTGAAGCAAAATCTCAATACATCAGTCGGGAAGTTAAATCTTGGTCGCAAATGGGTCTTCCAAATGGACAATGAACCCAAGCATACTTCCAAAGTTGTGGCAAAATGGCTTAAGGACAACAAAGTCAAGGTATTGGAGTGGCCATCACGAAGCCCTGACCTCAATCCTATAGAACATTTGTGGGCAGAACTGAAGAAGCGTGTGCGAGCAAGGAGGCCTACAAACCTGACTCAGTTACACCAGTTCTGTCAGGAGGAATGGGCCAAAATTCACCCAACTTATTGTGGGAAGCTTGTGGAAGGCTACCCGAAACGTTTGACCCAAGTTAAACAATTTAAAGGCAATGCTACCAAATACTAATTAAGTGTATGTAAACTTCAGACCCACTGAGAATGTGATGAAAGAAATAAAAGCTGAAATAAATAACACTCTCTACTATTATTCTGACATTTCACATTCTTAAAATAAAGTGGTGATCCTAACTGACCTAATTTTTACTAGGATTAAATGTCAAGAATTGTGAAAAACAGAGTTTACATGTATTTGGCTAAGGTGTATGCAAACTTCCAACTTCAACTGTAGCCCTTGGTTCACTCCAGACTTGACTGCCCTTGACCAGCACAAAAATATCCTGTGGCGTACTGCATTAGCATCAAATAGCCCCCGCGATATGCAACTTTTCAGGGAAGTCAGGAACCAATATACAGAGGTAGTTAGGAAAGCAAAGGCTAGCTTTTTCAAACAGAAATGTGCATCCTGTCGTACAAACTCCAAAAGTTTTGTGACACTGTTATTAAGTTCATGGAGAATAAGAGCACCTCCTCCCAGCTGCCCACTGCACTGAGGCTAGGAAACACTGTCACCACAGATAAATCTACAGTAATCGAGAATTTTATTTTTCTACGGCTGGCCATGCTTTCCACCTGGCTACCCCTACCCCGGTCGAACCCATATCCAGATGGCTCATGTTCTGAAAGAGCTGCAAGATCTGGACCCCAACAAATCAGCTGGGCTAGACAATCTGGACCCTCTTTCTAAAATTATCCGCAGCAATTGTTGCAACCACTATTACTAGCCTGTTCAACCTCTCTTTCGTATCGTCTGAGATCCCTAAAGATTGGAAAGCTGCCGCGGTCATCCCCCTCTTCAAAGGGGGAGACACTCGACCCAAACTGTTGCAGACCTATATCTATCCTGCCCTGCCTTTCTAAAGTCTTCGAAAACCAAGTTAACAAACAGATCACCGTCCATTTCAAATCCCACCGTACCTTCTCCTCTATGCAATCTGGTTTCCGAGCTGGTCATGGGTGCACCTCAGCTATGCTCAAGGTCCTAAACGATATCATAACCACCATCGATAAAAGACAATACTGTGCAGCCATCGTCATCAACCTGGCCAAGGCCTTCGACTCTGTCAATCACTGCATTCTTATTGGCAGACTCAACAGCCTTGGTTTCTCAAATGACTGCCTCGCCTGGTTCACCAACTACTTCTCAGATAGAGTTCAGTGTGTAAAATCGGAGGGCCTGTTGACCGGACCTCTGGCAGTCTCTATGGGGATGCCACACGGTTCAATTCTCGGGCTGACTCTTTTCTCTGTATATATCAATGATGTCGCTCTTGCTGCTGGTGATTCTCTGATCCACCTCCACACAGACGACACCATTCTGTATACTTTTGGCCCTTCATTGGACACTGTGTTAACAAACCTCCAGACGAGCTTCAATGCCATACAACACTCCTTCCGTGGCCTCCAACTGCTCTTAATTGCAAGTAAAACTAAATGCATGCTCTTCAACTGATCGTTGCCCACACCCGCCCTCCCTTCTTGCATCACTACTCTGGACGGTTCTGACAGAATGTGTGGACAACTACAAATACCTAGGTGTCTGGTTAGACTGTAAACTCTCCTTCCAGACTCACATTAAGCATCTCGAATGCAAAGTTTAATCTAGAATCTGCTTCCTATTTCGCAAACAAAGCACCCTTCACTCACGCTGCCAAACATACCCTCGTAAAACTGACTGTCCTACCCATCCTTGACTTCGGAGATGTAATTTACAAAATAGTTCAACACTCTACTCAGGAAATTGGATGTAGTCTATCACAGTGCCATCTGTTTTGTCAACAAGGCCCAATATACTACCCACCACTGCGACCTGTATGCTCTCGTTGGCTGGCCCTTGCTTCATATTCGTCACCAAACCGACTGTCCCAGGTCATCTATAAGTCTTTGCTAGATAATGCCCCGCCTTATCTCAGCTCACTGGTCACCATAGCAGCACCCACCCATAACATGTGTTCCAGCAGGTATATTTCACTGGTCATCCCCAAAGCCAACTCCTCCTTTGGCCACCTTTCCTTCCAATTCTCTGCTGCCAATGACTGGAACGAATTGTAAAAATCACTGAAGCTGGAGTCTTATATCTCCCTCACTAACTTTAAGCATCAGCTGTCAGAGCAGCTTACCACGCATTGCACCTGTACACAGCCCATCTGTAAATAGCCCACCCAACTACCCCATCCCCATTTTGTTATTTATTTGTTTGCTCCTTTGCACCCCAGTATCTCTACTTGCACATTCATCTTCTGCACATCTATCACTCTAGCGTTACTTGCTAAATTTTAATTATTTCGTCACTATGGCCTATTTATTGCCTTACCTCCCTAATCTTACTACATTTGCACACACTGTACATAGATTTTTCTATTGTGTTATTGACTGTACGTTTGTTTATCCCATGTGTAACTCTGTGTTGTTTGTGTCGCACTGCTTTGCTTTATCTTGGCCAGGTCGCAGTTGTAAATGAGAACTTGTTCTTAACTTGCCTACCTGGTTAAATAGAGGTAAAATAAATAAATAAAAATAAACTGTTGCAGCATAATTACTGGAGGCTGAGACAGGAGGGGTCGGGAGACACTGTGGCCCTGTCCGACTATACTGGAGATGCAGCGGGCAGACTTCATTGAGCCCTCAGACAGCCCCTGGGTGACGCCAGTTGTCATGGTTCCTAAGAAGTGGGGCAAGCTGAGGTTCTGTGTGGACTACAGGTGGCTGAATGAGGTAACCAGGAAGGACTCATACCCCATACCTTGTATCGATGAGTCGCTGGACCTGGTTAGGGGGTCCTCCTGGTTCCCCTCACTAGACCTCCACAGTGGCTACTGGCAGGAGGCCCTCTCCCCAGAGGCCAAAGCCAAAACTGCATTCTCCACTAAGAGGACACTGGCAGTTCAAGGTCCTGTGCTTCAGCCTGTGCAACGTTCCGGCTACTCCCCTGACAGCAGTGTCTGGTATACCTCGATGACATCCTGGCCCATGGCTGCTCCTTCCAATCAGCCCTGGGAACTCTACAGAGTGGGTCGGAGAGGGTGGCTGCCACAGGCCTGAAACTCCACCCCGAGAAGTGCCACTTCATGAAAAGAGAGGTGTCCTTCTTGTGCCACCCGAGTGGGGAAGGAGGGTATCAGCACCATGGAGGACAAGGTGGGGGCTATCTGAGACTGGTACACCCCCACCGACCAGCATCAGCTGAAGAGCTTCCTGAGCCTGGCCTCGTACTATAGGAGGTTTGTACGGGGCTTCTCAAGTGTTGCTGCTCCCCTGAACCGCCTGCTGCCGAAGGACAAGGCCTTCACTTGGACAGTGGAGGGTGCCTTCAACACCCTCAAACGTACACTGATTGAGGCCACCTTGTTCGCCCCCCTGAGCTCTCTCGTCAGAGTGAGGGACTTGAGAGAGAGCTGTGTGCAGAGGAGGGGTCTGTGCCATAGTGTTTCGGGCGAGCGGGCATGTCTGCTGTGAGCTGCAGACTGTCGATGTGGCAGCAGCAGGGACGGGACACAGACCTACAGCCGGTGCTACAGTTGGTAGAGACGCAGCTGAGGCCACTGTGGGAAGAGGTGGCAGCGTTCGCACTCATGACCAAAGGTTGTGGTCAAAGTTTGAGAGACTGCGGCTGGCTGATGGCGTGCTACAGTGGGCTTGGAAGGAGTCAGCTACGGGAGAGGAGAGGTGGCAGGTGGTAGTCCCAAAAGCATTGCGGGAGGCTGTGGCCCAGAGCACTCATGGGGACTGGACACTTTGGGGTCACAAAAACACTCTGCCGCCTCCGTCAGGGATTTTACTGGTGCCGCTCTCATGCTCAGCTCCAACAGTTCCCAGTTGTGGCTCCCATGGAGAGGGTGGGAGTGGATGTAGTTGGGTCGTTCCCCACCACATACAGTGGAAAATGCTGAGTGCTCATGGAAATGGACTATTTCACAAAATGGCCGGAGGCCTATGCTCTGCCTGACCAGGAGGCAGAGACCATCGTCGACGCCCTGGCAGCGGAGATGTTCAGCAGGTTTGGAGCTGCAGAGTCCATCCACAGCGACCAAGGCAGAAACTTTGAGTCCTGTGTGTTTGCCACCATGTGTGAGAGGCTGGTTATGCACAAGACCCGCACTACTCCTCTCCATCCTCAAAATGATGGCCTTGTGAAACGCTTCCACAAAACGCTTGGACAGCAGCTGGCCATAATCTCTGCCAAACACCAGCGTGACTGGGACAGGCACCTGCCTATGCTCCTCATGGCATGCCACTCCGCTGTCCAAGACTCCACCTCCTGCACGCCTGTCCTCCTCATACTGGGGAGAGAATTCCGCACCCCTGCAGAGATGGCATTTAGTCGGCCACTGGATAGCCCTCCTGTTCCCCCGGGGCCGGAGTATGCCCGGAGACTCCAGGTACGCCTGGAGACAGCCCACACTTTCGCCAGAGAGCAGGTGAATGGTGAATGCAGGTGTGAGGCAGAAGAGGAACTATGATGTGCACACCCGGGGAAGGCACTTTGTGGCTGGGGAGCTGGTCTGGGTCTACAGCCTCCTCAGAAAGAAAGGCAGATGCCTGGAAGGATGGCAGAGAAGTAATGGCGAACTGAATGAAGTTATGTAGAGCAACTCAAGATAAAACGTAATATTCAATATCGGCAAGTTAGACTAAAATATTAGCACTACACAATCTGGTGGGTGATAACCTTCAATCTGGATAATAACACAAAACAAATCTTAAGACTAGAGACATTTATCGACAAATATTACAAAAACAAGCAACACCCAAACATGACGGAGAGTAAGACAAGGGAACCAATTCCAAAATGAAAACGTGACTCTTCTACTGACACAGACGATTTAATACTTTCACCACCGGGAATGGTAAAGGTCGAAACCGATCTGTTAAAATCAATAAATGACAAACTGGGTATACTTGAATTAGTTAGTAAGGATATAAAAGAGTTGAAGGCAAGCCTCGAGATGAGTGATGAAAAAGCTGCGACATTGGAGAAGTAAACAAACAAGCTAAAAGGGACAGTCAATAAGATTGAAACCAAAGTGAATTAACTTAAAAAGGAGAACACCGTTCTGAGAGAAGCCTTACTGGACATACAAACTAGATCCATGAGAGATAATCTGGTACTTACAGGTATCCAGGAGAAAGAAAGGGAAGTTCCTGAATCTGTAGTTAGAGAGTTCCTCCCTACAGCACTTCAGATCCCACGCGAAGTTATCGACAAAATCCAACTTGAACGTGTACACCGCTTTGGACAGAGAGGCCAAAAACATCACTGCTCTAGAGGAGATCTGCATGGAGGAATGGGCCAAAATACCAGCAACAGTGTGTGTAAACCTTGTGAAGACTTACAGAAAACGTTTGAGCTCTGTCATTGCCAACAAAGGGTATATAACAAAGTATTGAGATAAACTTTTGTTATTGACCAAATACTTATTTTCCACCATAATTTGCAAATAAATTCATTAAAAATCCTACAATGTGATTTTCTGGATTTTTTTTCTCATTTTGTCTGTCATAGTTGTGTACCTATGATGAAAATTACAGGCCTCTCTCAGGCCTCTCTCTTTTTAAGTGGGAGAACTTGCACAATTGGTGGCTGACTAAATACTTTTTTGCCCAACTGTATATGTATGAAAAAAGCATCTATACACTTCCTGATAAACTCAGTCACCGTATTCATTGATGTTATTCTCAGAGGCTACACAGAACATATCCCAGTCCGCGTGATCAAAACAATCTTGAAGCATGGATTCCGATTGGTCAGACCAGCGTTGACTAGACCATAGCAAGGGTACTTCCTGTTTGAGTTTCTGCATATAGGAAGGGAGGAGCAAAACGGAGTCGTGATCAGATTTGCAGAGGGCAGGGCCTTATAGGCATTTCGAAAAGTTGAGTAGCAGTGATCCAGTGTTTTTCCAGAACGAGTACTACAGTCAATGTGTTAGTAGAACTTCGGTAGCATTTTCCTCAAATTTGCTTTAAAATCCCCAGTTACAATGAATGCGGCCTCAGGACATGTGGTTTCCAGTTTGCATAAAGTCCAGTGTAGTTCTTTGAGGAACCTCGAGGTATTGGCTTGAGGGGAATATTTACGACTGTGAATATAACCAAAAATAATTATCTTGGGAGGTAATATGGTCGGTATTTGATTGTGAGGTTTTCTAGGTCAGGTGAACAAAAGGACTTGAGTTTCTGTATGTTATCACAATCACACCATGAGTAGTTAGTCATGAAACATACACTCCTGCCTTTCTTCTTCCCGGAGAGTTCTTTACTCCTGTCTGCGCGATGTACTGAGAACCCAGCTGGCTGTATGGACGTGGACAGTATATCCCGGGAGAGCCATGTTTCTGTGAATCCCTCATCTGTCTCCGAGCTAGTCAATCCCTGATCCTCACACTGAGCTAGTCTACTTTATTATCCAGAGACTGAACATTACATTCTGGGCTAATGTAAGAAATAACCCACCAAAAAAACAAAATACTGCAATGTTGCATAGGAGCTAGAAGCAGAGCTGCCATGTCTGTCAGCGCCATCTTCTTCCATCCTGCCTCTTGGCCACTTTCATTTATTTGACATGATTGTGATATCATTACAGAGCTGAGAGAGATTGCCTGGCCTACTTTGCAGAGCCACAAATGTTTCTTTCTAGCATGTTCTCAATTTGCTAAGTGCATCGATCATTTAATTATGTTTCCCCTCCAAGTGCAGTGATGTGGTTTAGGAGACAGAGAGAGTATATTTCTACAGGGGCTTGTTTGTTTGCAAGCTAGCTCCAGAACACTCCAGAAACTATTTTGGCTGTGTTAAATTAATTGAATAAGCTAACAATAGCCTCCCCAACAATAGCAAGAAAGTCTGGAAAGGATCTGTTGTGCTTGTACAAAAACATGTTTAGCAAGAATTATTAGAGACAACGTCAGGCTTTCAGACTTTGATCATTGATGTTTTGATTTTGTGTCTGAACTTTGAGGCTCAACTATGTTGTGTCTCAGTCTTCTATCGACAAGGTGTAATTTTAAATGACAGATTCTAAAGGAAAACATTTATTGAGTTCAGATGATTTGATTTGATTTTCTTACAAGTCTTTTTAGAAATCTATAACTAAATAACCCTTTCCCATCCTCTTGCTTCCCCAGAACTATGGACAGTGGGGACACATTTTGAACCATGCAGTCACTGTTGTACAGATGTAGGATTTTAATTTGATCACCCTGTTGCATGAGAACTGTCCTACAATGCAGGAAATGTAAAATGTGTAGTGTATTTGCAGTTTAAAAAGACTTCTGAAGTTTGTAATTTTCACTTTGAAATTTCACACTTATGAAAAATGTATCAACCCCTACAATAATGTAAATGATAAAATAAACATAATAATTCACATTTCCGGTTGCTGCAGGATTATTTTCTTGCTGTAGCAAACTGGCTCAAATTAAGATCCCAAGTCTGTACATGACAAGGAGCCACAGAATGTACTATTAAACCGAGACGAACCAGAGTAGTGCCACCACAAACTAATGGGCATGATGTTGATGTCTTATTTGGTCACATTTGTTTCTGTTTTGGTCTTTCTCCAGGCCCTGATGTCCCATTTGTAGCAGTGTACAGCACACAGGACAGACAGAGTGAGTCTTCTAGTTAAGATTCTATTTGGATTCTGTTCCATGAAAACATAGGTTAGGGGTACTCAAGTCTTACCCTAAGTCCCGGAGCCTGCTGGTTTTCTGTTTCACCTCATAATTAATTGCACCCACCTAGTGTCCCAGGTTTAAATCAGTACCTGATTAGAACAATGAAAAAAGGCAGTGGAACTGGCTTTCAGGTCCAGAGTTGAAGGTCATGGGTCATAAGAGGAATACAATCACACAGAAAAATAGACCACCCAGACACACAATGCATGATCTTTATTTCCTCTGCTTCAATATGCCTTTTTCTCTTGACACAGACACACACACACACACACACACACACACACACACACACACACACACACTAACTCCATTATACTCAGTTCTGATTGCTGACTTGCCATGTGACTGTCAGGGAGAAGATGATTCGTGTCAGGAGGCAGATGATTCGAGGATCACTATGCACACACAAACGCGCACACACACCTGTAGGACATCCACTCCTCTCCATGAGTAGAACATTCAGCATCACCCCTGAAATATAACTCTTTAACACCATGGAGATAAAACAACTGTATCTATCTCTGTATTTACAGAATAAAAGCCCTGCCCTCCACCCCTGATTCACAAAATAACCACCCACAACTGTGTGACCTCATCAAACAGGGACAGCATACTAAGATTTACCATTGACAGCACAACAAGGCCAGTCTGCTTTCTGCTGTCACTGTTTGCAGACACTGATTACATTACCTAACTGGGTGGATGCCCTCATAACAACATGACCTTTCCACTGTAATGAAAGACGTTCCCTGTCTTTGTTTACGGTTAATTACAGACAGCATGTACACTTGGAGGAATAGCAATGTGTACAAAGTGCACTCTGTAGTCATATTTTAGTGCATATAGTAGTAAACAAAAAACTAAACAAGCTACTTTTGGCAGGAACTCTGCTTTCTAACTGGAACCATTAAAGTAGTTCTGAAATTAGAATTTAATTGCTGATGTGGCGGGGATAAAAACCATGCTGCATTACTGTGTTTGTTGTGTACTCTGTGGAGACCACACGCACCCCCCCACACACACACACACAGTCAGTCAGGAGAGAACACTCTCCCTGATCAAAACACCCACTCCTTTTGTTACTAGTCCAATCTCAGCATGCCAAGATAAGGCTTGTCAAGGCTCAACTTGAGGGCCCCTGATCTCGGTACCAGCCATTATGAAGTCTTAATTTATATTTACAGCCTACATTGCTGATCTGTCTTTATCACAGTGTGTCAGTGGATACAAGGAGGGTGGGAGACAGGGAGGGCGGGTGGGAGAGGGAGGGCGGGTGGGAGAGAGAGGGAGGGAGATTGGATTGGAGGGACTGAGACAGAGAGCGATGCCTCTGCATTCTGATAACTTCCCTCTGTTCTCTTCTATTATGACATGCTGTAAGCATTGCTTCATCACAACTTCCAGCCCAACGTTCTACCACAACACCTATGCCCTTTGAACACCTACAGTATGTGCCCTTAGACCATGGTAGCCATAGCAACCGTAGCCATAAACTAAGGCCATGATGTTTATCACTGCAGAGGTGTTTGACCTGGAGACCAATGAGAATCTGAGGATGAGGCTGGACTCCATGCAGATGCCCCGCGTGGAAAACAAGGAGATCAACATTGAGGATTACAGTACGTTATGTTCCGCTCTAACAATAAGGGAATGAGATTTCAGCAGCACATTTTACATAATGAAAATGTATCTGCTAAAGTCTGTTTTCTTCAGATGAACAGATAATGAAGCCATAGTGCTTGTGTACAACATGCGTACTGATCACTGTTTCTCTTGTTGTGTAGCACTAACGATGCAGATCCTCAAACCTGCCAGCTTTGTGGACTCATCGCACTATCCTCTGCTCCTCCTTGTGTGAGTATACAGACCCTAACACACACACACACACACACACACACAGACCAAAAATGTATTTTACCCTAAACCTTGACCTAACACCTAACCTTAATTCTAACCCTAATTATAAACCTAAACCCCATGTCTAAAATAGCCATTTACTTGTTTTACGATCCTTGTGAGGACTTCTGGTACCCACAACGATAGAAAAACCAACCCACAAACACACACAACTGCTCTAGCGACTATAGTGTTGTATACAATGTAGCTATCCATCTCCATTGTCAGGTATTGACACACAGAGACCTTCAGCTCCTCCATACCCAGTGCTGCTTCATCAGGAAAGATACAGTGCATTCAGAAAGTATTCAGAACCCTTTACTTTTTCCACATTTTGTTATGTTACTGCCTTATCCTAAAATGATTAAATTGTATTTTTTCCTCATAAATCTACACACAATAGCCCATAATGACAAAGAAAATATTACATTTAGGTAAGTATTCAGTCCCTTTACTCAGTACTTTGTTGAAGCACCTTTGGCAGCGATTTCAGCCTCGTGTCTTCTTGGGTATGAAGCTACAAGCTTGACACACCTGTATTTGGGGAGTTTCTCCCATTCTTCTCTACAGATCCTCTCAAGCTCTGTCAGGTTGGATAGGGCACGCCACTGCACAGCTATTTTCAGCTCTCTCCAGAGATGTTCGATCGATCGTGTTCAAGTCTGGGCTCTGTCTGTGCCACTCAAGGACATTCAGAGACTTGTCCTGAAGCATTTCCAGTGTTGTCTTGGCTGTGTGCTAGAGTCCCCCCCAGTCAGGTCCTGAGTGCTCTGGAGCAGGTTTTCATAAAATACTTTGCTTCGTTCATCTTTCCCTTGATCCTGACTAGTCTCCCAGTCCCTGCCGCTAAAAAACATCCCCACCGCATGATGCTGCCACCACTGTGGTTCACCGTGGGAATGGTGCCAGGTGTGACGCTTAACATTAATGACAAAGATTTCAATCTTGTTTCTCATGGTCTGAGTCCTCTAGGTGCTTTTTAGCAAACTCCAAGCGGGCTGTCATGTGCCTTTTACAGAGGAGTGGCTTTCTTCTGGCTACTCTACCATAAAGGCCTGATTGGGGGAGTGCTGCAGAGATGGTTGTCCTTCTGGAAGGTTCTCCCATCTCCATAGGGGAACTCTGGATCTCTGTCAGAGTGAGCATCGGGTTCTTGTTCACCTCCCTGACCAAGGTCCTTCTCCCCCAATTGCTCAGCTTGACTGGGCGGACATCTCAGTCAGCTCTTCGGACAGCTCTTCTTCCATTTAAGAATGATGGAGGCCACTGTGTTCTTGGGGACCTTCAATGCTGCAGACATTTTTTGGTATCCTTCTCCAGATCTGTGCCTCGACACAATTCTGTCTCGGAGCTCTATGGACAATTCCTTCAACCTCATGGCTTGGTTTTTGCTCCAAATCATGTCCAATCAATTGAATGTAGGATGTTCAATGGAACAGGATGCACCTGAGCTCAATTTCGAGTCTCATAGCAAGGGTCTAAATACTTATTTAAATAAGGTATTTCTGTTTTGAATTTTTAACACATTTGCAAAAATGTCTAAAAACGTGTTTTTGCTTTGTCATTATGGGGTATGGTGTGTTATTGAATCCATTTTAGAATAAGGCTGTAGCGTAACAAAATGTGGAAAAAGGGAAGGGGTCTGAATACTTTCCAAATCCACTGTAATCACCCTCCAACTCTGAGCTTTAATCAGGGCTATTAATCTAAGGCAAAGAAGTGGCAACTCGTTCTCCTCCGTACTACCGGTAATTACACTGCAAATGAGGTCTCCATCCCCCTTTAATTAACCCTCCTATCCTCCACTATCACACCATCTCTCCATGCCCTTGCCTGCAGGTTGGAGAAACATACACTAGACTATAACTTGTAGTTTTTTCACCCTGGTTTATCTCTGGATGGAGTGGCAGTACTATAAAGACAATAAGTGGCACAAAAAAAAAATCAATGTATAACACAATGATACTGTAAACTTAGTGTCTAGCGCCATAATTCAATCTGAACCATATTTAGGTATTGCTAAATAAGAGAGAGAGAGCCATAGAGCCATAGATTAACGATTAAACATGCCTTCTCGAGTAAACATGCCTTCTCATATCCAGCGATGGCACCCCCGGTGGCCAGATGGTGTCAGAGCAATTCCACATAGACTGGGCCACGGTGCTGGTGAGCAGCTTCGGGGCAATGGTGGTTCGCTTTGACGGGCGGGGCAGTGGCTTCCAGGGGACCAACCTGCTGCACCGCGTCCAGAGGAAGCTGGGCGTGTTTGAGGAGAAGGACCAGCTGGAGGCCCTCAGGTAGGTACCTTCAACCTTGGTTGTGTCCTGATTCTCCACCCTTCTACTAAACTGTGCACTTGCACACTTCCAGTCATGGATTTAAAAGCATTGGAATGGTGTAATAATTGGCTGGAGGGAGTTTTCACCATTCTTTAATCCATGTGCACACTTTGGGAAAAGGGTAGAGAATCGGGACACAACCTTAGACTTCTTTCACAAGACTGTCCTAACACTGTCATATGAACTGAAGAGCAGCCAAAAAGCGGAGGTCTGAATATGTTTAGTGATTTAACATGTAGAAAGGAAAATAATTTATTCACACAGTTTACATCTCCAATTTATTAGCTAACTATCGTTTAGGCAGCTGTAGCTATATAGTGGGGCTACATTATTTTTCTCCTTTCTGCTAGTGATTTGACATGGTCATGCTGTGTTCCAGCCAGGTGCTAATGAGCTATGACATGCCCAGCTAGTTAATGAGCTATGACATGGATAGCTAGCTAACGAGCTATGACATGGCCAGCTAGCTAACGAGCTATAACATGGCCAACTAGTTAACGAGCTATGACATGGCCAGCTAACTAACGAGCTATGACATGGCCAGCTAGTTAACGAGCTATGACATGGCCAGCTAGCTAACGAGCTATGACATGGACAGCTAGCTAATAAGCTATGACATGGCCAGCTAGCTAATGAGCTATGAAATGGCCAGCTAGCTAACGAGCTATGACATGGCCAGCAAGCTAACCAGCTATGACATGGACAGCTAGCTAAATAACTGAGAAGACACACTTGAAAGGGGTTGTCAAGACCAGGAAGTCTTCATTCTGAGATTAACTAATCCAAATCTAATCTCTTCCATTTCAGTATTATATCTAAAGAGCCATATGTTGACAAGACCAGGATTGGAGTTTATGGCAAGGTAAGAGCCGTTTTCTCCTGATAATTTATGAGGTTCATAGGTTGAATGTAGTAGTATCTGAATTGGATGGAATTCCCTTGAACCCCTTGTATTGTGCATTATCATTCTGCATACTGACTTGATGTGCTAATCACCCTGCATTTCAATATAGAAATCACAACGGAGGCTCTTTGAATCTCTGCTTTCTCAATGGAATTTATTGAGGGTTATTTTAAATTAGCTAGCTGCACTCTTCAATTTCAGTGCAAGCTGTCAGTGTTCATGCTGACCTGTGTTTTTTCCAATGCTGGAATTAGGTGTTACAAGTCAATTTAAAATAGACATATTAGATGTGTGCTGCTAGTTTATCAGTTACCTTTGGATCAAATAGATGTAGTATTGATAGATTCTGACACCTCTGAAATAGATAGTGTTCATAGATTTTGACACCTCTGAAATACACATTTTTCGAAATCCAAGATGACGTAGCAGTCGGACGTGTGTTTTTGTCTTGTCCTGTCCCGTGTATATATCATTTTCTTCGAAAATATTTAGTATATATTTTAATCTCACTTTCCATCTACGGACTGAATATACTCTCCTGCAACCCGCCTCACCCAATGTGGTACGGATCTACTATTTTTATACTAGCCAAAGAGGTTCACCAGCCAATTCTTGGGCTACAATACCTCTTTTGCCAATTGACCTGGTCGCTTTACTGCTGACACGGAGCCCCGCCGATCCATCACGACGATTTCAACATGCTCTTCCATTGCGACGTCGCCGGAAGCCCATCTACTTGCCCTGGCCCACAAGCTGCCTGAATCACTGTGTCTCCAGCTCACCTAGCGTAGCAGCGACTAAGGAATTAGCTACCTGACTCATCTAGTGCTACTCATTGGACCCTATGATCACTCGGCTACACATGCCTCTCCCTAATGTCAATATGCCTTGTCTATTGCTGTTTTGGTTAGTGATTATTGTCTTATTTCACTGTAGAGCCCCCAATATGCCTTAAATAGCCCTTTTGTTCCACCCCTCACATCTCACCTGGCTTAACTGGTGCCTCTAGAGACAAAACCTCTCTCATCGTTACTCAATGCCTAGGTTTACCTCCACCGTGCTCACATCTTACCACACCCTTGTCTGTACATTATGCCTTGAATCTATTCTTCCGCGCACAGAAATCTGCTCCTTTTACTCTATGTTCCGAACGCACTAGACGACCAGTTCTTATAGCCTTTAGCTGTACCCTAATCCTACTCCTCCTCTGTTCCTCTGGTGATGTAGAGGTTAACCCAGGCCCTGCAGGCCCCAGCACCACTCCCATTCCCCAGGCGCTCTCATTTGTTGACTTCTGTAACCGTAAAAGCCTTGGTTTCATGCATGTTAACATTAGAAGCCTCCTCCCCAAATGTGTTTTATTCACTGCTTTAGCACACTCCACCAACCCTAATATCCTAGTCGTATCTGAATCATGGCTTAGGAAGGCCACCAAAAATCCAGAAATGTCCATACCTAACTATAACATCTTCCGACATGATAGAACTGCCAAAGGGGGCGGAGTTGCAATCTACTGCAGAGATAGCCTGCAGAATTCTGTCATACTATCCAGGTCTGTGCCCAAACAATTTGAGCTTCTACTTTCAAAAGTCCACCTCTCCAGAAACAAGTCTCTCACCGTTGCCGCTTGTTATAGAGTTTGTACTGTGGGTGACCTAAACTGGGATATGCTTAACACCCCGACCGTCCTATAGTCTAAACTAGATGCCCTCAATCTCACACAAATTATTAAGGAACCTACCAGGTACAACCCTAAATCCATAATCATGGGCACCCACTTAGATATCATTCTGACCAACTTTCCCTCTAAATACACCTCTGCTGTCTTCAACCAGGATCTCAGCGATCACTGCCTCATTGCCTGCGTGCGTGATGGTTCCGCGGTCAAACGACCACCCCTCATCACTGTCAAACGCTCCCTAAAACACTTCAGCGAGCAGGCCTTTCAAATCGACCTGGAAAGATATTAACCTCATTCCGTCAGTAGATGATGTCTGGTTGCTCTTAAAAAGTGCTTTCCTTTCCATCTTAAATAAGCATACCCAATTCAAAAAATGGAGAACCAAGAACAGATATAGCCCTTGGTTCACTCCAGACTTGACTGCCCTTAACTAGCACAAAAACATCCTGTGGCGTACTGCATTAGCATCAAATAGCCCCCGCAATATGCAACTTTTCAGGAAAGTCAGGAACCAATATATTCAGTCAGTTAGGAAAGCTAAGGCTAGCTTTTTCAAACAGAAATTTGCATCCTGTAGCACTAATTCCAAAAGGTTTTGTGACACTGTAAAGTTCATGGAGAATAAGAGCACCTCCTCCCAGCTGCCTACTGCACTGAGGCTAGGAAACACTGTCACCACCGATAAATCTACGATAATCAATCATTTCAATAAGCATTTTCCTACGGCTGGCCATGCTTTCCACCTGGCTACCATTACCCCGGCCAACAGCTCTGCACCCCCTGCAGCAACTTGCCCAAGCCCCCCCACTGCTTCTCCAAATCCAGACAGCTGTTGTTCTGAAAGAGCTGCAAAATCTGGATCCTTACAAATCAGCTGGGCTAGACAATCTAGACCCTCTCTATCTAAAATGATCTGCCGAAATTGTTGCAACAACTATTACTAGCCTGTTCAACCTCTCTTTTGTATCGTCTGAGATCCCCAAAGATTGGAAAGCTGCCACAGTCATCCCCCTCCTCAAAGGGGGAGACACTCTAGACCCAAACTGTTATAGACCTATATCCATCCTGGCGTGCCTTTCTAAAATCTTTGAAATTCATGTTAACAAACAGATCACAGACCATTTTGAATACCACCATACCTTCTCCACTATGTAATCTGGAATCCGAGCTGGTCATGGGTGCAGCTCAGCCACGCTCAAGGTCCTAAACGATATCACAACCGCCATCGATAAAAGACAGTACTGTGCAGCCGTCTTCATCGACCTGGCCAAGGCTTTTGACTCTGTCAATCACCACATTCTTATCGGCAGACTCAATAGCCTTGGTTTCTCAAATGACTGCCTCGCCTGGTTCACCAACTACTTCTCAGATAGAGTTCAGTGTGTAAAATCGGAGGGCCTGTTGTCCGAACCTCTGTCAGTCTCTATGGGGGTGCCACAGAGTACAATTCTCAGGCCAACTCTTCTCTGTATATATCATTGATGTTGCTCTTGCTGCTGGTGATTCTCTGGTCCACCTCTACGCAAACGACACCATTCTGTATACATCTGGCCCTTCTTTGGACACTTTGTTAACAAACCTCCAAACAAGCTTCAATGCCATACGATACTCCTTCCGTGGCCTCCAACTGCTTTTAAATGCTAGTAAAAATAAATGCATGCTCTTCAACTGATTGTTGCCTGCACCCGCCTTCCCGAATAGCATCACTACTCTGGACGGTTCTGACTTAGACTATGTGGACAACTACAAATACCCAGGTGTCTGGTTAGACTGTAAACTCTCCTTCCAGACTCACATTAAGCATCTCCAATCCGAAATTAAATCTAGAATCGGCTTCCTATTTCGCAACAAATCATCCTTCACTCATGCTGCCAAACATTCCCTTGTAAAACTGACTATCCTACCGATCCTTGACTTCGGCGATGTCATTTACAAAATAGCCTCCAACACTCTACTCAGCAAACTGGATGTAGTCTATCAAAGTGCCATCCGTTTTGTCACCAAAGCCCCATATACTACCCACCACTGCGACCTGTATGCCCTTGTTGGCTGGCCCGCACTACATATTCGTCTCCATACCCACTGGCTCCAGGTCATCTATAAGTCTTTGCTAGGTAAAGCCCCTCCTTATCTCAGCTCACTGGTCACCATAGCAACACCCACCCGTTGCACACGCTCCAGGAGGTATATTTCACTGGTCATCCCCAAACCCAACACTTCCTTTGGCCACCTTTCCTTCCAATTCTCTGCTGCCAATGACTGGAATGAATTGCAAAGATCACTGAAGCTGGAGTCTTATTTCTCCCCCTCTAACGTTAAGCATCCGCTGTCAGAGCAGCTTTCCGATCACTGTATCTGTACACAGCCAATCTGTGAACAGCACACCCAACTACCTCATCCCCATATTGTTATTTATGCTCTGCTCTTTTGCACCCAAGTATCTCTACTTACGCATCATCATCCGCACATCTATCACTCCACTGTTAATGCTAAATTGTAATTATTTCGCCTCTATGGTCTATTTATTGCTTTACCTCCCTACTCTTCTACATTTGCACACACTGTACATAGATTTTTCTATTGTGTTATTGACTGTACGTTTGTTTATGTGTAACTCTGTGTTGTTGTTTTTGTCGCACTGCTTTGCTTTATCTTGGCCAGGTCACAGTTGTAAATGAGAACTTGTTCTCAACTGGCCTACCTGATTAAATAAAGGTGAAATAAAAAAATAAAAATGCAGCGTTGATAGATTTTGACACGTGAAATAGATGTAGTGTTGGTAGATTCTGACACCTCTGAAATAGATGTAGTGTTGGTAGATTCTGACACATCTGAAATAGATGTAGTGTTGGTAGATTCTGACACCTGAAATAGATGTAGTGTTGATAGATTTTGACACCTGAAATAGATGTAATGTTGATAGATTCTGACACATGAAATATATGTAGTATTGGTAGATTCTGACACCTCTGAAATAGATGTAGTGTTGATAGATTTTGACACCTGAAATAGATGTAGTGTTGGTAGGTTCTGACACCTCTGAAATAGATGTAGTGTTGGTAGATTCTGACACCTCTGAAATAGATGTAGTGTTGATAGATTCTGACACCTGAAATAGATGTAGTGTTGGTAGAGTCTGACACCTGAAATAGATGTAGTGTTGATAGATTCTGACACCTCTGAAATAGATGTAGTGTTGATAGATTCTGACACCTCTGAAATAGATGTAGTGTTGATAGATTCTGACACCTGAAATAGATGTAGTGTTGATAGATTCTGACACCTCTGAAATAGATGTAGTGTTGGTAGATTCTGACACCTGAAATAGATGTAGTGTTGATAGATTCTGACACCTCTGAAATAGATGTAGTGTTGGTAGATTCTGACACCTGAAATAGATGTAGTATTGATAGATTCTGACACCTCTGAAATAGATGTAGTGTTGGTAGATTCTGACACCTCTGAAATAGATGTAGTGTTGGTAGATTCTGACACCTCTGAAATAGATGTAGTGTTGGTAGATTCTGACACCTCTGAAATAGATGTAGTGTTGATAGATTCGGACAACTCTGAAATAGATGTAGTGTTGGTAGATTCTGACACCTCTGAAATAGATGTAGTGTTGATAGATTCGGACAACTCTGAAATAGATGTAGTGTTGGTAGATTCTGACACCTCTGCAGGATGTTCATAGAGGGAAGCATAATTATGTTACCTCTGGCCAAGTCCATGTGTCTTACTGGGAAAAAGACAGCTGATGTATTAGAGCATGTCCACATAGGCTTAGCTTCATACTGAACTAATCATCCACAATGAGGAACCTAAACTATGGAGGAAGCTGCAACTTGCAGTAATGGTCTTGGGACATTTTGCATTATTCATGAGCTACTAGCCTGGTCCCAGATCTGTTTGTGCTCAATGTGCTGTATAGCATGACAATGACCATAGGAAGATGTCACAAACAGATCTGGGACCAGGCTAATGATCTACTGCTCTTGGGTCTCCAGACTCAATCTTCAAACTGAGCTTGAAATAAACCCAAAGGTTATCTCTCTATAAGCATCAGTTACAGTAGCCTGTGGAGAAGCTTGATGTTGATGGAGGATCTCTGTTTCTATCTGCCTGTCTGTCAGGTGTATGGAGGCTACGTGACCAGCCTGTTACTCAGCGCCGAGGATTCCCTGGTGAAATGTGGTGCGGCTCTCTCACCCATCACGGACTTTGACCTATATGGTAAGATTTGTGTGCCACTATGGTGCCAGACAGATGCTGTCAGTGTTAATCACACCAGCACCATCCTGCCATGGTATCAGCATCACCTCACCTAAAAGAGGAAGAGAGATGTGTTTGTGTGTGTGTGTGTGTGTGTGTGTGTGTGTGTGTGTGTGTGTGTGTGTGTGTGTGTGTGTGTGTGAGACAGCATGTGTATGAGAAAGAGAGACTTGGGAGGGAAGTGTGAATTAAAGCAGGTGTGGGTGTCAGACTGTGGTTTCTATCTGAAAAGCTGCTAGAGAGAGTGAAAGGTAGTGTCTGGTGCTGGATGTGTTTGAGTGCTCACGTCATGAATGAATACTCGTCACTAAGAAGTTCTTAAAATAAGAACAGCTACACATGACATCATCTGTAGTCTTTTCTGCTGTTTATGATGTATTTAGGTATATGAGGTATAACACGCTATATGGTGTTGTTAGAGCTAGCTTTTACAACTATATCCCTTGGTGTGAGCTATTGAATTCATTCCTTTTGACGACCTCTCTTCCAGCATCAGCGTTTTCAGAGAGATACCTGGGACAGCCCAAGCCTGACCCAAGAGCATATGCGGTATGCCTTCTTTATTCAGCCTTCACTTGGACTCCATATGTATGACCTCTGTGTTTTTCTATTGGGTTGTTAAATAATATCGTTGGCATTCATCCACAGATGGCCAATCTAGCACACAGGGCATCTCAGTTCTTGGACAAGAAGTTTCTGATTGTTCACCCAACAGCAGATGGTACGAGAACCTTGAAATCAAACATTTCTAGCCCAATAAAATAATTTGTGTTTTTAACAACAAGATGATATGTGTTGGTTTCCTTTTCTCTCACCAGAAAAAGTGCATTTCCAGCACACAGCGAAATTCATCGCCCAGCTGATCAATGAAAACGCCAACTACACTCTGCAGGTGGGGGCTACTTCCCAGAATTACACACATATACATTAGATGTATAGAATGGCTACCATCAATAAGTTGCACCAATTTAACTGTAACTCTCAAGACAATGTGTTATGGGAAGCAGAGACATTGCTCATATGCTAAATCAAAATTCTTCACAGTGATTTGTCCTGTTCGATTTCTATGGAGGTATCTTTCGGGCTGGAGCTGTTGTACAGAGAAACCACTGAGGAGTTCTGTAATCCCACGCCAGCAGAGGGATTACACCACACAATGCCCCCCCATCTCACTTAATGGGATTATATTCCCCTCTTATGATGCTTGCTTTCACAGGGTGATCTAATCCCATTAAGATATGGAGCATTTAGAAGTCAGTGTTTAGTTTATCGCTGCCTCATAGGTCCCCTTATATGCCCCGCTGTGTGTTGACTGACTAAGCCTCATCAGTAATTCAGCCACTGGAAGTTGTCTGATACTTTAAATTAAGGGGCTTGATTGATGATGTTAATAATAATATGTTTATATGGCCTAGATCCAGAGAAATGTGATTGGATGTGTGGTGACCAGTGTGTGGTGACCAGTGTGCTGTGTTCCCCCTCAGATCTACCCAGACGAGGGCCACTTCATCCACACCGAGGCCACGCGGCAGCACCTCAGCCAGTCACTGGTCAACTTCTTCGAGGAGTGTTTCCGGCTACCGGACAACGTGTTCGAGGAGATACTGGAGGAGGAGATCGAAGAAGAGGGTTAGCCTGGGCAAAACCAATCCCCCCAAACCAGAGCTCCAGTCCGCGCCCAAGCACAATGCCAGCCCCATACCTGGTTTCCACAATCCACATGATATGCAAGCTCCTCTTGGTTTAAACTTTCTTTGGCCCTTTTTTTGTTTTGTTTTCACCTTATGTGATTCTCCTGCATTTCAGCATGATCAACCCTAAGACTGCCACGTTGCAGATCAACCCTGAGACTGCCACGTTGCAGATCAACCCTGAGACTGCCGCGTTGCAGATCAACCCTGAGACTGCCGCGTTGCAGACCATCCCTGAGACTGCCGCGTCGCAGATCATCCCTGAGACTGCCGCGTCGCAGATCATCCCTGAGACTGCCGCGTCGCAGATCATCCCTGAGACTGCCGCGTTGCAGATCATCCCTGAGACTGCCGCGTTGCAGATCATCCCGAGACTGCCACGTTGCAGATCATCCCGAGACTGCCGTGTTGCAGATCATCCCTGAGACTGCCGTGTTGCAGATCATCCCTGAGACTGCCACGTTGCAGATCAACCCTGAGACTTGTGTTGCAGATCATTCCTGAGACTGCCGTGTTGCAGATGCTTGCTTATCTCCTCATCCCGTTTTTGTCCTCCTACTCCTACTCTTCTTCACCTTTTGAGTCACCACGACTCCACCAGAGACCATCTGCAGCCATTTTGTTGACATCGACACAATGAATACAACTTTATGATGGAGGGATCATTAGCTGACGTCATATCTGGAACAGCGGTCAGGAATAGGCGTGCTCCTCGGATTACAAATGACTGGTGAGAGGGAGGGAACATCAAACTCCACACGCAAACTTTACCAGTCAGTGAGGAGAGGAAAGACTTATAGCACAAACTTTGGGGTCAAAGTTACAGGCGCAACATGGGATTTTATGGATCAAACTGGTTCCAGCCCAGTGTCTGTGGGTCGAGGGTAGGGTGTCTGCTCCTATTTTTTAAATCGTGAAAATACATTTTCATGTTGAACTGTGCTTGTGTATGTTATTCCTCTGTAAAGTAGCACATGAAAAACATTCCCTTCTTTGGGTATTGATGCTTCGTTTTTTCAGTGTTCAAGTTTGTCCTGATCTTGGAATCTTCTTGTAGCCGCAAGTATGTATTTAAATGGTGTAGACTCCATGTCATGAAAAGAAGAGAAGGATGTGAACAGAATCACCGGTTTGTTTTGTTACAAAATGTTCTCCTCATTCTTTGCTTATTGTACAATACTCCCACCAGTCCTTTGGAAATTGAAGCATATATATTATATTTTAGTCACTGTGCCTTACTTTGGGAGTGAGCAGTCCTTTTTATGGACTCCTTTTGTGAAAACTAAATACAACATGGCTCATTGTAAATAAATGTTCTGCTGATCATGGCACTAACTACTGTTGGTTAAACCTTCATTCTAATCTGTGAACACTTTGTAATGTTGTCATAGAGTAGGTATGGCATTATATCAACAGTCAAGTAAGAAATGGTCTTCTTCAGTTCCAAATATACCCAATTGCCAAAATAGATGTTAACAGTAGCTGCATGTATCTGCACATTATTTTACAGATGTTCAAATGGTAATGAAATGGTTTGTCAAGCTAACGACCACATAAAATGTTGTTTTAGTAAATGGCTATTGAAGTGCCATTACAACCGCTCTCAGTATTAAGTCAATTGGTGGGTTTGAGGTGCCACTGTAGAATTGGTGTTGTTTTATGGCAAAAAGTAATACATTTGTCTATAAGGTAATTAATAGCTTAGAATCATTATCTCAATCTTTACAGGATGAAATACAAAGGATTATTTTTTTTAGGTTGGACTGCTATCTAAAAACGTGAATTCTTGAGGCACAAGTCTGCATTTTATCTGAACGATCATTCTGTTACTTTGTCAATGCATGTTATCAAGTTATTTGCAACTCAATGCGATCTGTGATAGCTCTGTTTCAAAATAGTATTTTTCAACATCTTGAATGTTCCGTACTGGGTTGAATTACATTTACAGTAGTATCATGATTGAGATCCCAGTCTCTTCAGCTTGATGTGTAAATGTTACTCAAATATCATTTGTCTTTTAATAGCTGAGTGTTATTTGTGCATAAATGCATTTTGAAAGTTACATTTGAATATACATTTTCCCCCCTTCTGTTTCAGTCCTTGGGTTGAGTTTAAAGTGGACTTTGCGATGGTGACATTTCTGACACTGCGATTGAATGTGAAGATGGACTTTTGTCAAGTAATCCAAAATAGTACAAGAGACAGCGTGGCAGTATGTGGCATGGGGGTAAACGTTAGAATAAAACGTATTTTATCATTGTACTCTGTAGTTTATCTATTTTGGTTGTTATTGCAAAATTGTGAATGTTCTCTACTTCATGTTAATTTATCCACTTTATTGTAAAAGACAAAAAAAAATGCATCCTCAAGCATTTACTCAAATCAACCAAATGTCTTGTTGTATAATAAAACAATAAGATGAGAAATCAAGCTGCCAAAACAAAGCTTGTGGGTTCTATTACTGAACAAGTCACAAATACTGAATATGTTGGCCGGATTCCTGTACACAGATTAAGGCTAGTCCTGGATTAAAAATCTCCATTGAAAGTGCATTTAGTTCATGTGGGTCCTCATTACCTTGCCAGTCTGGATAGATTGTGAAATGCTTTTAGGTTTGTTCAAAAACATAGACGTGGTACATAGTCATTCGAACAACTTAATTGTCATCAGTTACTTTAATCTTTGTAAAACCATTACCAAAACATACAAATCAAACTTTTAATTTACAGAAATGTACAGCAATAAGTGTTGCTTACATTGATTGAAAGAAATTTGTTGAATGACACTCACTCCATTCAAAAACAATACTCAAAAGTAATATGTTTGTTCAAAGGCAAAAATGTTTCCAGTGTACACAGGATTGTAGTTGTATATCAGTGCTCTCTTCTCCACCTCTTCATCCTCAAATTTGTGAAAATTCTTTCTAGCTGTTAATGAAAAAAATGATTGGCATAGATTAGAGTGATTAAAACATTAACATGTGGAGTTTGATCTTGAACGCACCCTTCATGGCACAGCCAAGGGGGGTGCATACAATAACTCTCCCCATTACAATAAAGTCACGCTACATATTGAGATGAATACAATAGATTCAGTGATATTTTGCCACACAGTACTGTAATAGCTACCTTCATTGACCACGAAATCAGCGAAAAAGAAAGTGGTCTTAACAGCCGATGGCGAGTGTGGAATGTATGGCCTTGTCCATTCAAATGCATTCTTTTCAGGGTGCCACTGGGTTCCATAGATGGGGAAACCGTATGCTACAGAAGAAACATTGAACCTATCAATGTCATCTTATGTAAGTACATGTTCCAGTTTAAGTTACTGTATATACTCTAGTGTTTGCTAAGTTAAAACGATGAATGTGCTTTACCTTCCATAGTTGACACAAACTCTGTTTTCCCATCACTGTTTGTAGTCAAGACTTTGTAGAACTTCCTAAGTTCTGTATTGTTGTTATAACTCTGGAATACAATGTTGAATGACTAGTTCACAATTAATGCTACAGAGAATACAGAAAAGCCTATGACTTGTGACATTTGGTGATTGTTCAGACACTGCACATGGTCATACCTCCAGAGTGAGACTCAATTCATGAGAGTTTTCAGTGATTGGCTCAGAGGCCAAGGCATCGAGGACCTCTGCTGGAAAGCCCTTGAACAGCTTACTCTCTCTGGATCCTGAAAGTGTAATAACTTCACATTACTCCAAGTTAGAGATTGTTGTTTTGGTGTGACTGTGAGTGCATTCGTTCAGCATTTAGATAAATGTACATGTTCCATTTGTGATCAATTGGAAAATACGATTCTGGTACAATCTGATGAGTTATGTTTTTCTCATATCTGTATGTGAACAGGTACAACATACCGTTAGTGAAAACCAGTGGCAACATCACACCACTGGTGTTGGTTTTGGATAGAAGCTTCTTTCCGCTGGTCAGGTATGTCAATTCCTCAAATCCAAGACAGGTACCCCATACAGGGAAATAGTCCCCCCTCGAGTTGGCCTAAAAAGTCCAGATTTTTATATATCACCTTTTCCATTTAGAACAGGTTTTTCTCCCACATATCGATGAAGCATAGACTATGTGAAAGTATCAAAAGGAACATGTCATACCTCTATGGCAAGCTCGTAAAAGATTCTAGCAGCGTTCGCATACCCAGATGAAACGATGCTAGCATCACCACCAGGATAGAGTATTCTAGAGGCGGGTGGGGGGGTATATAGATCATTTTATAGAAGACAAAAACAACATGACAGTGGGTCTTGTACAGCAAATAGCATAGTTGACACCTACCCATTAATGGAGTTAAACAGTGTTTTGTACTCTTCCAGTGTCTGATTTATCCTGTAGAAATCACAGGAACGAGGTATATATAACGTACATGGAAAATGAATATTAGGCCTATCTAAGAGAATATTCAATCCACTTTTAATAGATATGGTAATTCATAACCACATTTGAAAGGCTGTTGAGTCCTCAACTACATTACCAATCTAATACATACACCTTACATCACAGGGACGACTCTAGCTCCTGCAGACTCCAGGAACTTGACATACGATGCAGCTATATAAGAGGCCTTCTGTGGTTGAGGTGAGTCTACCTCCTGAGCCAAGACACCTAGGAAATCACAGATACATTTTAGAAAGTGAATTACAACGAGTTTAAAGTTAATGTATTTTCAGTAAAGCCACAATCTGTAAGATTTCCAATTATTTCAAGTAATTAAATACCCCTTGATTTTGAAGAATAGCCTGTGCTGTAGGCCTACTCTGAATGGGATACATTAATAATAGAGAATAGTATCATTCTAAGGACTGACTATAGCTTCACCGTGGTTTGTTTTGGTTGTCAAAGAGGAATTTGAAAAGGGCTACAATGCAAATGTTCAATTCACACATAATCATCTATTGTTTAGAAGGAAGTGTTAATATGTGTTAGCTAGATCTTTATTGGTATAGGGTATATTTTATAATAAATATACACTGAACAAAAACATAAATGCACAACGTGTAAAGTGTTGGGGTGTGTTGAGGAGTATTTATTTCTGTTGAAAAGCCCTTTTGTGGGGAAAAAATGAATTCCGATTGGCTGGATCTGGCTCCCCAAGTGACAAGTGGGTGGGACCTATCCCCTCCAAGTCCCATTCCCATCCATCATGTGAAATTCATAGATTACAGCCTAATGAATGTATTGACATTGACTGATTTCCTTATATGAACTGTAACACAGTAAACTCTTTGAAATTGTTGCGTTTATATTTTTGTTCGGTATACATGATGTAACACTAGTTTCATGCAATCAGTCATGTGATGCAGCAAACTTACCGATTATCGGCATGTCGTTCCTCTTCGGCACTGTGCACGAGGAGGACAAAATTGAAAAGGCGAAACAAAACAGTAGGGCGAAATTGCTCATTCTCTAAACGTGTTTCCGCAATGCCTGGGTCAAATATTTATTCTTAAAAATGTGATTATCTCCGTCTAAAGAGGTCTCGATGGTGACAGTGAAAACAAGGATATAGGTTGCGGTTGAAGAGTCGGTTGCATAGTTTCATTTTTTGTTTAACGTTTCCACTAAATAGCACAGGCACAAAGTCAAAATTGGCATATCGTAAAAATGTATGAAAACAAAAATTCTTTATGGTCTTAATTTGGGGTTAGGCATAAGGTTAGCAGTGTGTTGAGGTTAGGTTTAAAATCACATAGAAATAGGCGAAGTTTATAAGTTTATAACTTGTGGCTAACCTGTTTTTACTAAATGCGTGAACATCCGGTTTTTAGCCTTCAAAATAAAAGTACAAATTGTAGAGGAAATGTTTTTTGTTTTTCTATAATATCTTTGATAAAAGTCCTGAACCTTGACCCTATTGAAATGTAAATAACATTTTAAAATAACCATATATTTTAAGTGATAGCAAGTGATATTGTTCTAAATAGCTAACATTTTTTGGTTAATCAAAAATTCAGATATGACCACCAAAACTACTTTACAAGGACTTTATGCTGGACTGTATGTATCAGATACAGTATTTCTAATATGAAGACCTGCTATGTCATGGAATAGCTGCAAGTTTAACTTTAAATGGTGGCAGGTACACTGTTTCATGTCCTCTCTTTCTGTACAATGTAACTGCATGTACAAAGTACAATGTACAATGCAGATCGGCGTCCAACATGATATGAGGAACATAAAGGAAATAAAACTTTTTTGCATGCATACATCCACAATTCTGAGAGGGATTAGATTAATTCATCCATTCTTCATCCATTAATATTCACTGACTGTACAAAACATTAAGAACACCTTCCTACTATTGAGTTGCACCCCCCTTTTGCCCTCAGAACAGTCTCAATTCGTCCGGACATGGACTCTACAAGATGTTCCACAGGGATGCTGTCCCATGTTGACTCCAAAGTTTCAAAACACAGGCTTTAAATGAAGTAGTTCTACAATTCCAGACACAAAAATGAATGGTGCAAAAAATATTTGAACCATTACCAGGTTTTACCGCTAGGTTTTATGTGCCGCAGTATTCGTCTGGCATAGGGATGCTTGCCCATGTTAACTCCAATTATTTCCCTCAGTTGTCAAGTTTGCTGAATGCCCTTTGGGTGGTGGACCATTCTTGATACACACTGGAAACTGTTGAGTGTGAAATACCCAGCAGCGTTGCAGTTCTTGACACTCAAACCGGTGCACCTGGCACCCACTACCATACCCCGTTCAAAGGCACTTCAATCTTTTGCCTTGCCCATTTACCCTTTGAATGGCACCCATAAACAAGCCATGTCTCAATTGTCTCAAGGCTTAAAAATCCTTATTTAACCTGTCTCCTCCCCTTCATCTACACTGACTGAAGTGGATTTAACAAGTGACATCAATAAGGGATCATAGCTTTCCCCTGGATTCCCCTGATTCCCCATGTTTTGTACACAGCATATGTACTGTATGAAAATATCCGAAGGGTTTGTCGGACAAGTATTTGGCGCCCTCAGGTGTTCATTTCCTAGAGGTGCGTAGAGCAGGATACATAAAGCTCATGATGAAAATACAGATTAAAATTCTACCGCGACACAAAATCTGTAGTACATGAAAACACATAAAAATGTCCATGGGGGAAAACATGACTGTTCAAATCTGTAGTAAATTCAATTTGTATTTTATTATTGGAAACATCTAAAACAATAGTGTACCTATACAGTAGGTTCCCTCCAACTCCCCATTCAATACAATCTTCAAGTCTACTCACATGTAGGCATTATTAAACCTATGTGTGGGGTTCTCGGTTTTCCAGTGTTTATGACGGTATATCCCCAAAAATGAACTTGATATTGTCCATGGCGTGCTGGACATTGGACGAGCCGTGCACGGCGTTCTCCAAGATGCTTTTGGCAAACTGTGCACGTAGAGAGTCGGGTTTGACTTGCATGGCCTGTTCAGGATCGGCAGGCCCCATCATCTCTCTCCATTCTGCGATAGCGTTTTCTTTGCTCAGGATCATCATGATAGATGGACCTCTACAAAAGATAAATCAAATCGGACGTTAAAGCTGATGCAATGTCAAGACCTGGGTTGGGGTCAGTTCAATTTAAATCTGATACATTTAGGAAGTTAATCAAAATTCCAATTTCTCATTGAAAAGAAATTGCACTTTTCAATTGTTGAATAAGTATTTGAATAAATCTCCTGAAATGGAATAGAATAAATCCAAACCCTGGTCAAGACTTAAGTTTCATTCTAGCAAACTATAAACTCAAATGATTGCAGGTCTTGAATGTTAAAGAACATGTCAACTCACTGTGACATGTAGTCAACCAGGTTATTAAAGAAGTCCTTCCCTTTGTGATCTTTGTAGAACTCCTCTGCCATCTCTCGTGTCAGTTTGGTTTCTTTCACTTGTGAAATACTAAACCCAGCCTCTTTAATTTGATTCATAATGGTATCTGAAATAAAGATCAACAACCACAATTTTCATTGACATTCAATGTCATGACAGAAACAATACTTGTCTCTTTAAAACAACAATTTGCAAGTTTATTTGTTGTAAGAGTGCTTTAAATACATAAAAACTGAAACAACCTATAACAACCATCTATCCATAATGAGGCAAACATATTAACATTGCCTGGATAAATAACCATGAAGTTAGGACAGAGACCCAGGTACTGTACCTTTGTGTTCTTGTGTAGAGTCAGGTTTGATCACGGCCAGTGTGTGCTCTGTGGGGAAAAAGCGGTTGAGATCTCTCTGAGCCTCCTCGGGAGTAGAGCTGCCATGAATCTGGTTGATGGTCACATTGTCGATTGCAAACTGGGCTCGCAGACTAGGAATGAAGCACAATTACAGTGGCAAGATGAGACAGTTAATTGAACATACATAAATAATATGAAATGAACTAGGACTATCCAAATGAAGTGTTCCCCAGTTGCTACCTTTCAGGGAATCTTTCTTTGGCCTCATCCAAGACTTTTGGACCCAGTAAACCTCTCCAGTGTTGGATTGCATCATCTCGAGTTAAAGCCAAAGCCAACACGGGGCCACTGCGATACAACAAGGGAAACAAAACACTTCTGTCAGAAAGTTCAAGCTGTCAATTCGCCACAATCAGTAGCCAATCATTTACCTTACATTTGGTCACTGTAAACTGTGCATATTAGATCATCTATCAATCTTATTTTGTCATTCAGCACGCCACATCACTACTAAGCAAATTATTGTGGGAGTTTGTCACCTGGTCATATGGTTAATTAGACATGGGAAAAAGTCAGTGCCCTCATGCTCATTGTAGAACTCTTTGGCCTGGTCCTCTGTGAGGGTTACCTCCCTCTGCATCGCTATCTGGAAGCCAGAGTCATGGATAGTCTTCAAGATCTCATCTGGTCATGTTGAAAAGCAAACCAGAATCTCAGTCAGTAAGTACAGAAATGAACAGGTGGAGCAACAAGGTACACATTGGCATGACTAGTATTACTAAACAATAATAATAAGACGTGCATATTTATGGTTTTGACTTTAGAACATGTTCACTGAAAAATGCAACTCTAAGAAGATTTGAACCACTTTGAACCACTCATAAAATGAGCTAGGACTTACTTCTGGCATAAAATGTAAAACATAAAAGTAGAAGATACCTTTTTTCTCCCTGAGAAGACTTGGACGAATAAGAGCAAGAGTCTTTTCAATCCTTGCATTGGATCCAGCATGCATCTCTAAAGAAAAATCAAAGGTGGGAAAGAAGTATGCCAGTTGCCTGCTAGCCACCTCAGTGCTGCTTTCTGACATGCCCAGATCCACGTCCTGTACAACCTTTGACCTAAGAGAGATCACCCAAAACACACATACTTTGTTTTAATTTTGCTTGCAATTTTTGTTGTTGTAAGATTTTACAAAAACAATATTCAGGTTTAAGAGAAAGAAACAAAGAAATGTTAACTGATTTCTGGTACGTTTGATCAAACCTCTCAAATCTGCAATCGGTTGCATGATGTGGTACGATTGTGCATCAGGCATGTGTGTTTAATCTACTCAGCAAACTGCACTGAGAACCCAAACCTTTTCTTTGGTTGGATGAGCTCAGCGTGTTCAGGATCTATGATGGCTGTCAATGAATGAGACTCTCCTTCACCCACCTCATCTCCCTTAGACAGAATCAAGGCGTGGACAGGCCCACTAGACATGGCCTTCACAAACGCTGGCTAGAAAATAAAAAATCACTCTAGTCAGATTGAGAAAATTGTCATGTATATATTTAATTTTTTAATAAATTGTGTTTTTTTTCATGTTGTTAAACGAAAACTCCTGCTCTAAGGTATCTGGATGCAATTGGGTGATACTGATACAATTGTGTTACTGAACCCTCCTTGTCACAAGTGCAGCATAGTAAGAAGTAATGTTCTTCTGTCTTGCTTTCACCCACCTCTTTGGCTTTCTCCTTATAAAAAGCATGAATTTGCTCTTCATCCAACACCCTCTCCTCCTCCGCAACAATTGAAAAACCAGCATCTAAAGCCTATGCACAATACATTTGTGAGTTAAATGCAGCCATTATATTCAAGTAAAATGCAATAACATGAACAAGGATAGACTATAAGAATTTAATGTGAAGCACTTAAAGCCTTACTTTTTGTATGATTCCTTCCACTTGACCTCCTACTACAGCATCTGGCTTTATGATGACCACATGGTATGTTCCATGATCTAATGGCATACACAAGACTTCCTCAAATCCCCTCCATTCAAACTTACCCAAACCATTACCCAAACCCTCACTAGCTTTAAGCACCAACTGTCAGAGCAGCTCACAGATTACTGCACCTGTACATAGCCCACCTATAATTTAGCCCAAACAACTACCTCTTTCCCTACTGTATTTTATTTATTTATTTTGCTCCTTTGCACCCCATTATTTTTATTTCTACTTTGCACATTCTTCCATTGCAAATCTACCATTCCAGTGTTTTACTTGCTATATTGTATTTACTTTGCCACCATGGCCTTTTTTTGCCTTTGCCTCCCTTATCTCACCTCATTTGCTCACATCGTATATAGACTTGTTTATACTGTATTATTGACTGTATGTTTGTTTTACGCCATGTGTAACTCTGTGTCGTTGTATGTGTCGAACTGCTTTGCTTTATCTTGGCCAGGTCGCAATTGTAAATGAGAACTTGCCTACCTGGTTAAATAAAGGTTAAATAAATTTTAAAAATAATATCAACAAAATGTTAAACGAAAATATATGCATACAGTAAGAAACGATGTAGCAGTATTCTAGCAGTGAAATTGGTGACATACCGCCAATTTCTATGTCGGCATTTTGGGTCGTCGGAGGCTTTTTTCTTGCTTGATGATTGTCCTCTAAGAAAAGCTCGTGGACCTATTTGAAAGTTTGACGGTGGGTTCAAAATGCTAATCAGTATACCAGTCTGTAGACCCCTTACAGGTGACAATGTTAGGAACCTCTTACTTCAGGTACATATTTTGAGCCCAGTTCTTGCTTCTTCTTCTCTTGATCCACCAGTTCCAACATAGTTTTTTGTAGAAGAGGTCCATTGACTCCTCTTACTATTGACACCAATGTACCACCCTGAAACAGCAGAGCACACCACGATGCCAAATGAAAGGTTTACTCTTAGCACAAATGTCAAAATAGTTTATTACACCAACTAAAAACAGTATATTTTTGTATACAAGTATACAATTCTCATGGTTATGACACAATTATCATAGGTGTGCTAACACAGCCTTGTGTTAGTGGGTAAGTTACATATGTCATAACACCTGTCAAACTATTCTGATGCATAAAAAATTACACTGTCTGTAACTTGACATTCAGTGATATAAGATCATGACAATATTATGGTGCTGTTATAAGCTCACTACTTACAGAGTAGAAAAGGAAGACTGGTTGACATTTCCCTTTAAGTGAACTTAACTCAAGTAAACTGCTGGCCTCCCCCTGAAAGTGAGTTAAACAGAGCACTTATGACAATTTACAGCAGTTTCTTTTTCAAAAAGGGTATGGATTTCCAGAGGCCCAGATGGAAGTTGTGTTCAATTCACAACAAAAAGAAGAAAAAAGACTGAAGGGACCTGTTGCAAAACTTTCTAGAACATTTTCTGTTGCATGCCTTAATAAACACAACCCAGGTGTTGACATTGGACCTCCACCCAGGCTACTGGTCTGGTAGGGTCTGGATCATGGACCTCCCACACACAGACAGGTACCGGAATTAGTTTGGCTAGGTTTTAATGCGCAGGGTTACCAGAAGTGTACAGGATCAGAATCTGACATGATGATAGCTGAAAATGCCTTAACTTACCACAGCTAAGCGCAACAGGTCATCTCCATATTCACTCCTCAATTTTCTGAAGATGTTCTGCACAGCCTTGCATGGCCCACACCATCTCTGGTATACTTCTATTACTACAATCATGGATATCAGCATATTACTCCTCATATCAAAACTACAGCAGTCTGACAGCTTCTTAGTTCATTATCTGACAGTATGACCACTCATGAAAGAGAACTCAACCAACTCATATTTACTACTTGACAACCTTTGAAAGCTGCCTACCAAGAAGTCCTGGGCCTGACAATGCTTCCTCCCATTGTTCTTCAGAAGATATTTCAATCTGTAAAATGATATTTAAAAAGGACAATGTAAAGTACTTTAGACACATTTATTTATTTCAAAGAATGACTTGCGGCTACTGTTACTGTACTGCTGATGAACAACAATAAATACGTGTTGGGAGTTAACGTTAGCTAGTTGTAGACAAACTTACTTGAATTTGGACGTCCTTTTTCCTTGACATTTTCTAAATGTAAATATATTAAAATAATTATTGATTCATTCACATGGCTGTTTTTGTTATCTCAACTTGTGGGGGAAAAAGCAACGGGCGAACGTTAGATTGCTAGCCAGTTAAACCGTCAAAAGTTGCCAGTGATACTGTAAGCAGAAGGCTAAACAGCTGGCAGCAATAATACTGTGAACGTTACCGTAACAACAGAGTCACTCTTTCAAACATTCTTTCCGTTTGAAAGTATGCAATTGCTATGACTTAAGACTTCATAACTAGCTAGAAATATGTCATTGGCCACACCTTGCTTTGATAAATTAAAATGTAGCTAGCTAGTAAGAAATATACGTTTGGAACAGCCATCTCTGCCTTACAAGTACGTGTGTACAGTGTACTGTACCTATTCGGCGCCCGAAAGGGTCGACTAGAAACTCTGTGGGTCGGTCGTTGATCATATTGGGCTATGTCAAAT